>NW_013952786.1:81706-98669 GCF_001266775.1 Austrofundulus limnaeus
AGTGCACTCGCATCAGAATAATTTATAGATTTGTTGTTAGAATAATTGATTAATCGAAAAAATAATCGTTAGATTAATCGATTAGAAAATAATCATTTGGTACAGCACTACACTACATATAAATGCATTTCTGTTCATTCTGAAAGTGTACATTTGTCTTCTTTTATCAGAACACAAAGCCTGCAGTGACCTAACCAAACCAGCTGACAGTGACGCACAGATATTTTCTAAGAGAGGAATAAAGGTTGAGATAGCGGTAACATCCCCAAATGTCCAACTGGTTTTGCTGTGGCTAAAACTAAGGACCCTCACCTTAATCACAAACTTCCTGGCTTTCTCCTTCACCACGCCCACCCACCACTTCTTCATCAGAATTCACAAATATAATAACATGAGAGACATAAACAATAGTGACATTAGACCTGTCTGAACGCTAACAGAAACCCACAAGATGATTCTTCCAGTTTATTCCCTGCTTGCTGCGTGCCAAATGGAGTCAAACGCAGGAAATGGAAAGCACAGATAGACTTCTTTCTCAACGAATAATACAGCTCAGGAGTTACATTTCAAGATGAGATGCTGATTCATTCTCTTTATTCACATTTGAGAATCTCAAATTCATCCAGTCTAAAACAAAATCTGAGTTTTTATATGAAAGAATAGATCTACTTGATAAATATGAGGAAAAGATTTTAAAATAGGAGAAAATCATTGTATTTTGACCAAAAAAAGTGTTACATTTTGTCAAACTTACATTGTGTGCAGTATAAAAACCACACAACCTCGATATAATAATAATAAAAAAAATAATAGTGTTTTAATTCGAGTCAACATGACCTATAAAGTCTTACAAATAAGTCAGACTCGAGGCCACAATGGCAAAGTAAAGATTTAAGAACGAACAAGCTTATGAATAGATTATCTTTCAACATCGTAAGCATTATTAGTGGCAGATTAAACATAATTCATGTAAAGTCAAACAACAAAATGAAAGAAAATGTTTCAAGTTTGGTGTCTAACATGCAGGTATTAGCAAGTCTAAAAAGGAACACAAATTAATAGTTTTCCTCCAACATTACTACAGGCATTTTAACAATACAAACAAAATATATTAAATGTGAACTATTAGCAAACAAAACTGATTCACATTCTCTTACTTTCTTTAGAAAATGGTCAATTTAATCTGCGACTAGGAGGATGCAAGCAGAGCAAAGTTTTAAGAAAACTATATATGTATGTGACAATTAAACAAGAACAACTCTGATAATAACACACAGTTCAGATGACAAAAAACCACAATGTTGCCTTCTCAACACTCAGTTGTACCTAGTTAACTTCAACAAATCTAAACTCAGAATATATGATAATGGAAATTTGGTTCTTTCTACTAAGATAATCACTGCCTTACAATACTTTTCAATTTGTAACAAATAGAGTTTGAAAATAAAATGAAACATAACACTATAACAATTTGCATTTTGGTTTGATGGCATATAATGTTTTACCTCATCAAGGCCAATGCATGAAAATAAACTATTTTTTGTATTTGATTAGCTAAAATTTCATAGAGTTCAAACCACAGCAAGTAGGTCTCAATATTTCCCAATGTTAATTAGGTAAATTAAAATCAGCTGTGTTTTAAACCAGTTCAAACAGTATGTAAGTTTTTATTATAAGCAGATTACTGTGATCACTTAGCATGTAGGCTAATGTGCTAGCATAACTAAGCAGCGACGAGAAGGGGTTTAGTGTTGCTTACCTGTCAAGCGCAGTTTTACTGGGCCATTTCTCCGTACTCCTTGGTTCGACATTCCCTTTTGTATTCCACCTTGATGAAATTGGACAAAAAGTGTCTAATTCATGTGTCGACGTGTGAGTTTCCCAAGCAGGTATCTCCCAAAACAATCCTTGGCTTGGGGCTAAGCTAGGTTAGCTAGTAGTATCGCCTTAGCAAATCACGCTGACTGCGCACGCAGCATAAAGACATAATCGTATCACTGGCAATACATTTTCCAAGTGAGCCCATTTTCATATAGAAATAAGGTTAAAAACGCGTGTAGCTTCATTCCCAAATGATCACTGTGCCACGACAAACTGACACAAATTAAGTGAACGCTATGCCCTCCATCAGAACAAGCGTCTACTCAACCTAAAAACTGAAGTTAGTGCCGTGCATAAAGGCGGAGCTACTCAGAAGCACATCCGGTAGTCATTTCAAAGTAAAAGGCAGTGTAATTTCTAATAATAATAATATTAATAATAATAATAATGAATAAATAAATAAATAAATCTTGACTTGTGAGTGCAAGACAAAAAAATCTATTACTTTCTAATTGCTATGAAAACATGACTCTTAATGGATTCTACGAAAATTTGTGACTGTCAAAAATTAAGAAGCAGTATTATGGAAATTGTTTTGATAATGAAAAAACAAAGCATTTCTTCAGACCAAAATTACATTTAATATTGCAATGTTTGCCACGTTTTATTTTTTTTTTCAACAAAATAGTGCATACGTTAAAAAAATAAATGTTTATATTAACATTCAGGGTACAGTTCTGCTCATACTTCTTTCTGACCTATGTTACAGTATAAAATAACATACAATGAAAACAATGAAAATAGATATCTTATTATAAAAAGTTCCTGAAAATGATATTGCAAAACCCACAAATACGTAGGCAAAAATAAGGAACATAGCACCATCTAGTGGGGAACTGGATAAAACCCTGTTCTGTTTTACTGTTCTTCCCTCTTTGTCCATCAATAGTGTGCCCTGTTGTGAATATGTTTATGTCAAGGGAGAAAAAACAAACTTAAATATAAATTATTACAAATTACAATAGTAAAAATACAAACATTACTATAAAACTTTGTCTTTGAACTGTCATGTATGTACAAGAGTTTTTAAAATATCCCCAAGAATTTTTTTTGTCAAAAATAAAAGCAAACATTAAAAGTGGAAAGTGCTTTGGTTCTCAGGGATTTGGAAGGCATAACAGTCTGCATGGGCCTCGGGAAGCACAAACTCATCATCTTCATTCTGTAAGACAAAGAAAAGAGAGACAAGAAGCACTGAGGATTATGTAAGTCACTACCTGTTTTGAGACTGGTCTCACAATGGACACAAGACAAACACTTTCCTGACGAGCACAAGCTTTATCACCTGAAAAAGAGTAGTCTGTTCATTTTTACTTCACAGAATTACGTACGTATGCCACAATTAAAGTGTATCAAATAAATGTACTTTATATGAGATAAAGCAAATTTATACATTTTGAAAATAAAAAATGAAAACATTATCAATAATAAAAACAAACTGTACACATCCCCACAGATCTCATACATTTAAAAATGTGCACAAATGTATCAATCCGTCATTTTTGCAAGTATATCGTTTTATACTTTTCTTTTAACTATAACTAAAAATGTTTCCAAATGACCAGAAAAACAAAACCAATCTACTGTGAAAAACTGTTCACCTTTTCAGAGAAGAAGCTGTCAATAATTTTGAAGGAGGACTTGTAGACAGCTTCGTTTCCATGTCTCTGTAGTGCTTCAATCTTCTCTAAACCGCCCAGCTCTTCAATCATCAGACACAGTTTTTCAGACTCACCGGTGCTTTGTGACGTCTGCATGAAAGAAAACAAAACTGTAAGTTTGCTAGTTCCAGTAACTACTTGGCAGCTATAGCTAAGTGGTCGTAGCGACTAGCTTCATACCTTTAAAATATTGCAGACTGCATCCAGGATGATGAGAATCATCTTGTTGTCTTGGACATTCAGCAGATTGAGCAGAGGCTCCAGTACATTGCAGTGGACGAGGTAGGCCACTTGTTCCTTTGATCCACTACTGGTGTAGTTGCTGATGGCCCACACCACTTCTAGCTGGGTCTTGAAATCACCCTAAACAAACAAACAAAGTCTATAAAAGACGGTCTGATTTGATGCGAGCCGCGTCGTGAGGAAGAAGCGCGTCCCGTGTGGGAAAAAAAAGTAACCTCATTCCACCATGTTTCCTCCTCTCGGGAAGGAAAACATAAAGAATTAGAGAAAAATCATAAATTCTAAATGCAAATAAATTCTAACAATAATAATAAATTAATAATAATTTTACATCTAAAAATTCATATTTTATTCTTTTTATCAGTTTTCCTCATTCAGCGACCTATTAAATTTCTATTTTATGTTTTATAGCTATAACCAAGTTTATTGATGTACGAGAAATCCACTTTTTTTTTCAGTCAGTGTTTAATATGGCTGGCAAAATCAATTATGAAAATATTTATGATGTGCTTCTTTTTTTAATTTAGCACATTTTTAAAAATCCTTCATTTTATGAAAAGTCTCTCTTGATTCAATAGAAAACTCTGGATTTTAAGAAAATGGCTGCTTATCAATTAATCATTAGTCAATCTATACGAAAAATCAACTTCAGACAACTTCACATTAATCAATAACATGCATCCCTAATTTATACAGGAATTAAATTGAATTATATCTACTTATATTTATGTAATTAAGTGTTTTTAATGATTTGGCCGATTAATCGAAAAAATAATCGACAGATTAATCGATTATTAAAATAATCGTTAGTTGCAGCCCTAAAATATTGGAACATTCATAAGGAGAAAAAGACAAACTGTGTCATATTAAAAAAGAAAAACTTTTTTTTTAAATAAGATCTTGACTAATGAGCTGAAAAGGCCTAAGTGAGACCAGCTGTGTTGTTTGGTGCGGAGACGGTGGCGTTGACAAAAAGTAGAAGATGCTGAAGATGTTGAGGTTGTCCTTGAGAGTGACAAGGATGGAAAAGATTGGAAATGAGGTCATCAGAAGTACAGAACTGGTTGAAGCACTAGATGAGGTTAGAGACCAGACTGAGACAGTTTGGACATGTCCAGAGGGTGTTAAAAAGATACAGTATGGGTGCAGTTAGAGAGGCCATTGAGGTAGTTGGAGTGAGGACAAGGTGAGATGGAGGAGGATGTAGCAACTCCTAAAGATGGAACAGCGAAAAGAAGAAAAAGATGTTCTACTGGAATATTTCTTAATATTCATTCTTGGGGATTACATACAATTTCTATTTGATGGCTATCTTAATGCAGTTTTATCTTAGATCAGTGCAGGTTTTTACTGTAGCAGCATAAAAATGTGTTTTTATGATCAACTGTCTTTTATAGAGCACCTGTTTTTCTAGGTTCTGACCTGCTGAAGGAGCTCCACCAGGATGGGTATCAGGCCTGCATCAATTACTTCCTGAATCTGCTTTTCTTTGCAGGCAGTGATGTTGGACACCATCCAGGCTGCTCCTTTCTGGATGTTGGTGTCAGGGTGGCGCAGCAGAGCGGGTAACATTGCCAGTGCACCTGCGGCGAGCACACACTGGGTCTGCTCATCCGTTCCCGTCACTATGTTGCCAACTGACCTCAGAGCAGGAATCTAGGAGGAGAGGGACAGTTACCCCATTATCTGAGCTTTTGAAATTCCACCGCGGTGCCTGAATGTAGGTTGTACGTTAAAACTAACTGCTGAAGGTTGCTGTTTTTTTTTTTTTGTAGGCACAGGAAATATGAGATGTTGCAAGGAGGCCTGGTGTCATTGCTTGACATGAATTTGGTGTATCAGAGCTTGAAGGGAAACGGTGATGAAAAACAACAAACGTGAATGGTTTTTATGACAAGACTTAAAAACGCCACACACCAAGATGGAGAGCTCCTCACATGCCAGACACCCTACAAGAGGAAGGACCAGGCCAGCCTGAACCACCACTTTTATCCTCTCGTTGGTGCTGTCCGTCAAATAAGAAAGGGCCCAGCAGGCGTGGGCCAGAACCTCCTTGTCGTCGTGATGCAGGAGTTGCGCCAGGGCCGGAAGCAGCTGCTCCACCACCACCAAGGGAGGGGGAGGATTCTTGTGCCGACACAGTTTGGACAGTGTCCAGGTGGCATTGCGCCTGAAGTTAGGCTGATAAAGAGGATGTGATGTTTTAGTGCAAAGCTATGGTTCTAAATTAGAAAACAGCTGGATTAGAATTAATGCACGCACTGACAACTGACAGACACTTACATGAAACAGAAACAGCTGGGTGTGGTCCAACAAGGCTAAAAGAGACTGAAGGCCACCATGTTTTATTACCAAGTCTCTATAGTAAGGTCCATCACCTGTGTAGTTAAAAAAACACATCAGTATGAAATAACAGATTAAATAAAAGTCCACAGAAACTAAATTAGAATTAGAGCAGGTTATGTTACTTTATCACCATGAACTCTGCTTGGATTACAGGCAGCTAGTAATATTGTGTTGCAGAACATTTTAAAAGAGCAAAACACAACTAAATCTAATAAACTGCTTAGCTTCCTTTACAGCCGTTATAAATCACCTGTGGACAATGAACCAGAACATGTCAGCAACACGCTTCCTGAAATTTACAAACGTGGAGTGAAAGACCTCAATAAATGTCAAAGAAAAAGAAGAACAACAAGCTGTACACAATAATCTACAACAGACCCTGAATCTTTTCCAACAACATGAGTTGTTTTCACTGCAACCCCTCATCACCTCAGATAAA
Source organism: Austrofundulus limnaeus (assembly GCF_001266775.1). Taxonomy (NCBI): domain Eukaryota; kingdom Metazoa; phylum Chordata; class Actinopteri; order Cyprinodontiformes; family Rivulidae; genus Austrofundulus; species Austrofundulus limnaeus. The sequence continues at coordinate 88,277 of NW_013952786.1, forward strand.
CCAGACTATTTGATTTTAATTCACGTAGAGCAGGACTGTCAAACTCATTTTCACTGAGGGTCACATGAGCGTTATGGTGGCCCTCAGAGGGCCACTTGTAATGAACTGAAGCGGTGCTGGCTCTAGCCATTTTGGTGCCCTAGGCGAGTTGAAGTGCAACGCCACCCCCACCCCCCGAACTATGTCCCACCCATCCCAATTTGAACCCCTGAAAACAAGTTTGACAATGTAAGGTACTATGGTAAACTTAAATTTATTTGCTTTCCCAGAAAGCAAATAAATAACARMATACATGTCAACTTGTATGGATTTCCATAAGCGTGGCTGACACCCCCCGGTGCGAGTTGTATGGATGGTTTGCAAAATTTATGGATTTTTGAGGCTTTTTATACAGGTAAACGTCCGAAGAGGTTTACATGTATGGGACAACAAAATACAGATATTTTATTGAGTTTGTCAACACAAACCGCTTCCTGAGAGGCACTACTAGCCCCTCCCCCGTCAGAGTGTCGGAGCAGGACGAGTCAGTGCAACGTCAACCAAATGAGAGAGAGGGTGGGGACAATTGCTGCATTGGGGTGGGGGGGATGTTTCATGGGTAGAGTAGTTTATTTTTCCTGTAATACTTCATTATAGTTTTTAAGACAAAGCTAATTGAAAGGGGCGCTGAGCAGAGTTACAACCAGGGATTACAAATAATTACTTTTTTTTCCTTCTGCAGTTCGGCACCCCCTCCAGCAGATGGCGCTCTAGGCGACCGCCTAGTTCGCCTATGCCAAGAGCATTGCGGGCCGACTTGGGAGATTTTTTGCTTGTATTAACGGACGAAGCAAGAGACAGGAGAACAAATTTAGATTTAAAAAAATTCTGGTGGTACAAACACCGAAAGCTGAAAGCGATTGTGTCGTTAAGCTTTTGTCATGTGCAGACATGTTTTTTTTAATTATTCTCGTCAGAAATCATCATAAATTTGTTAATTTATAATTTTTATAATAAGAGCAACTCCTATCAACACCTGAACAAAAAAAAAAAAAAAAAAAAACTGTCTCAAAGGGAATGCTGGGTTTTATCAGTCTACAGTACCGGCAATGTTCCCCAGCGCCCAGATGGCTTGCTCATTGATGTGCAGGTGAGGCGATGTCATCAGTTTGATAAATGCTGGAATGCCTCCTGCCTCCACAACAGCACCGGTCTGCTCTGAGGTGCCAGAGGCAATGTTGGTGAGAGCCCAAGCGGCCTCGAACTGTATCGGAGGGAATTCAAACACCGCCAGGAAACTAACAAGATTTGGGATGAGGCCGGCAGAAATGACATCATCGATAGGCGGCTGCTTTTCCACAGAGAGAAGCTTTCTGGAAATCAGAAACAAAAGGGGAAATGAAAAACAGAAATGTTGAAACAAAAGTGATCCCAAAAGCTTTAAATAGAAGAAAAACAATACAAATATGCCTGAAGTAATAACATGAAATAATAACTAGAGAATGTGGGAATAATAGGAAATTATCAACTCAAAGCACAAATAAAAAAAATGTAAGTTATTTGTTTTTTTTTGGGAAATAATGTCACAAAATCTAATCATAGAGGAACATGGCTCACAGTGCACAACCTCTGGCTGAAAGTGAGCGAGCTTCAACCGTAATACCACACTGTATTCTAACTTTACATAATAATGCTTACATTAAAATGACATTACCTGGCTGCCTGTGCTGCTAGAAGCTGACAATCTAGATCCTGACTGTTTACACCTTTTGCAATGTCCTCCACAGACCAATGAGATATCTTTGGACAGAAACCAAAGAGGAATCAACCCAAAGGAAGCTTCAGAGTGGACCAGTTTAAAATAACGAGTCACTATGATAGGTAACTAATTTATAAGTATACTGCAATGTAAAGCTTTAAAAATGTAAATAAAAATGGCTGCACAGTGTTTGTTGTTTAGTCTCAATTAAGTCACTGATTACTTTAAAGTCTGCTGTAGTTGTGCTCTTCTAAAATCAGACTGAAGGTTTAATTATGATCATAAAGACAGTAATTTAGTTGTTCACATATTCAAATACTATAGTTTCGTTTTAGGAGAGCTCTCATCGAGCCAAACCAGTACTGGTGCTTCCGGGTCGCGTTGAAAGTTTCTCTTCTTCAGGATCTGGTTCTCTCTCTTCGTCTTCCTCAGCTCCACGTTTACCTCGGCTCTCCTGCGCCTCATTTCCTGAAACAAAGACCGAACATGGCCACGCTCGTTAATTTAAACAACACACCTGCGTGTTTTAAGCGCGCTAACTGAACCTACGTCTGTATCCTTCCCATTGTTTTTATACTGGTGGAGTCGAACGTCAGTGTTGTCACCTGACATTCTTCCTGTTGTTTGCCGGCTTCAACGCGAGCAAATCCTCTAACATTACAACCTTGTCTCCTGCTGAGGGAAAGGAGAAACGAATTAAATGCCGTAGCAACGGTTCATAACACGCTAGCATCCTAAGCTCAACCGATCTAAAAGTAATCTGCATGTCGGAGTACAGGCAGCACGGAGCCTGGCTACTAAACAAAAACCATACACTTTGTTCCTGAGCTAAAACAAAAGCAGAAAACATGTTTCAAAAAAAGTACTAGGCAGTGGAACATCTGCAGCTTACCGAGTTCTTCGCGACACTGTTGAAAATTGAAGGACGCTGTGCGTGACGTGATCAATGGTTGTGGTTCTGTTTTGATTGGTCAGATTTACAATAGGCGGAGCCTATTGTCCGCGATTTAAAGAAAACGCACAAACAATGCAGTTTTTAGTTACGTCACCCGACTCATAAAAAACGAATATACATCACACAATGTCGTGTCAATATCATTGTTTTGTTTTTGTTTTTTGTTTTTTTGCAAATATGCCATAGACATACCAACACGTATACGTTTCTATCTTGTGATTAAAAACGTACGTCACAATGTGAGCTACGTAATGACCCAGTGGCCTAATGGATAAGGCATCAGCCTCCGGAGCTGGGGATTGTGGGTTCGAGTCCCATCTGGGTCGTTTATATTTCAGTTTTTAGTCCATCGTAGATGCTCCATGAAGTCTTGACATACTTGGAACAAAATGTGTTAAAGCTGTGGTTTCTGAACGTTAACTCCAAGGTGGTGTTATTATCTTGAGTCGAATGTGGCCTACTGAAAAAACATCCCAAGTTATCCTTGCAGATGCATGGATTGATGAATGCTTTATTAATCTTTTGTAAGAAATTACAGATTTCTTACATCTTTTATAAAAAGAAGACTTAACTTTAGTAATGCATTTGAAGTCACAATTTACAACCATTTATTATCATAGTGTTCCAAAACTTTTTGTCCTTTACATTAAAACATTCAGTTTTTATTTATTTTGGCTAATAAAAATGTTTTATTCATGTATTATTGGGTTAGAATAAAATAAGGTTAAGCTTTATGATAGTCTGTCAAATTCTTCAGTTAATATTAATAATGCATCAGTTTTTAGTGCCTAAGGAAAAACAGTTTAAGCATCTTTTTCCCAAAAAAATAAAATAAAATCTGAAAACCTTGGTAATTGGAGCTAAATTGAGAAAGTGTTCAATGTTTTTTATTTTCACCACCAGGGTGCAGTAAAGATTCGCTTTTCTACACTCAGTTAAACTTGAGAAAAATCTCATTTGAACGTTTTCCCAAGTAGTGCAAACTTTGTGCTATTGTTACACATGTTTTAAAAATAACAAAAAACGACTTACTCAGCATATAAACATTTCCTCACGCTGTTAGAACTGCAGGATGGATGAAAGAAACCAGGTTGAAAGTGTTTATTTCTGAGTTGGGGACGTCCCATCACCCTCCCATCCCATCCTCTCCCTGAGCAGTCCTATAAAAACCCCGGGAATAATCCCATCTGTGCTGCAAACTTTGCAAACTGAGCATCAGAATGATGACAGGGATTACTCTGACTCTTCTGTTTCTGGTGTTTCCTCTTCATAACACAGAAGAATATGTTGTCAATGGTAAGTGGATATTTGCTTTATTTTTTTCCCCTATAGATACTGGCGTTGACAAGTTGACAAGCTGCTTTACTTTCTGAGGAAGTCTGGGTGTTTGTTTTCTTGGTGGGGATTTATGAGAAATCTAAGTCCTAGATCTGTACATAAATGTGACTGTATAAGAACTGTAAGAAATAAAAACAAAAGTTCAGTCAGTTCAGATATGTTCTGTCCAACATTTTTAAACTTTGATCATTATTGTGGAGTATGTCTGAGGTGGAGGTTTTTATCCATTTCACCAAAATCCCTTTAACCCGTTAAGCCCAATGAAGTACATGGTCCACAAGAGAACTGAAAGAGATAGGACTTCCAAAACTCTGTGGCTTACCACTGTTTTTTAGCAGGTTTTTAAGAATTTTGTCTATTCCATACAATGTACTACTTTCAAAAGTAATTATTACTTTTTGAACTGCACATTTCGAGGTATTATTTGCATGTTTCAAAGCTGTCTGACATGACACAGGACTTTTTTCTAAGGTGCTTCTATTCTTGTGTACTTTCTCTGTTTTGTGTAACTGAAATGTCATCTGGTTTTATTACAGAGCTGTACACTCTTATAGAAAAAGGTCAGGGCGGCTTTGTGGACCCTGCCATGACAAATCAGACCAGGATTGTGGTGAAAGAGCCCACACTGCCCATCAATGAGCTCCTGGAGAAAAGCAGCAAGACTAGTGAGTCCAAATTAAACTTCCACCCTCTGCCCTCTTCGGTGTGGCCGAAACACACCAACCTGGCGCCGGTCCTTCGCCACCACAACAAGAGGAAAAAGGCCCACAAGAGTGACCGTTTGATGGAGCACAACAACGAGAAAAGCATGGGGGAAGCCGTCGGCCTGCTCCCTAAAACCCAGCAGACCGGAGCTGCAAGCGCCAGCACCAATCGCACATCCCAGAGAGCCAACCAGGACATCCAGACCCCCGTCGGCCCACCTCAGCAGACCGAGTCAGAGGGACACCCCAACTCCAAACCCAGGGCTCCGGTTCAGACACAGACCCAGTCTCAGCCGCAGCAAACAGCTGCTTCCACGCACCGGGATCCCCCCAACCGAAGACAGGACCCAGAGGAGAACCGGCCAGGGAAGTCCAGCCTCTATCAGTCTGGACTCAACACGGCGACCTGGAACAACAGCCGCCCACCGGTCTTCTTCAACCGCCGCTCCTCCAGTCTGATTTACCAGTTTGACATCCTGAGGCGAGGTAGGGGAGCAATGTTTCCTGACCCTGAACTCTGACTCATGTGTTAATAAAGAGTTGTTCACACAGATCTTTTTCGTGACATACTACAGAAAGAAAAACACCTTGATGTTTCATATTGTGGTATTCATTAAGCATTTGGGGACTTTTAAATATCCCACCAAAAGATATTAAAAGTGACTGCGTAAAGAACAGTCACAACCACACAAAATGTAACAAGATGGATGTTTAATGTCTTTCCTCTAAGTAATTAAAAATAAGAAATTATGGTGTAGGATTTTCTTCTCATTATTGCATTTTTCACTTGTCTGCAGAGGCTGACTACACACACGATGCTTTCTGCATGAGTGAGTGCAGGAAGGAGAAGGATGAGAAGGAATATTACTGCTACAGTGAGTTTGGTACGTAACACAAATACAGACTCCGTCAGATGTACACAAACAGAAATGAAGTGCAGAAAAAGCTACAAGTTTTCAGTCAGTTTTTAGAAATACTGAGTTGATTATGCAGGTCTTTCTACCTAACGATTACACTCCAAAAAATATCCTTAAATGACTGTAAACCATCCTTTTATGGCAGATTTTTATGCTAAGATCATCTTATGATGAGTAGGAACAAACCTTTAAGAGACATCATGCACAATCTAATGCAAAATCTCGTGAAATGTGTTAGTTCTTTGAAACATATTGGTAACAATTTCTTTTCTCTTCTTCTCAAACAGCTGTCAATGGCATCGTCCACGACATCGACGTTTTACGTAAAGGAGCACGGCTGATAACGCTGATGGTCAGTAGCGACGGCTTCTACAAAATGAGTCGTCTGTATGTGACCCCGGAAACCTTCTTCTTTAAAGTTCGCCTCCTGGTCTTGGATACCTACAAGTGCAGCAAGCCCTGCCCTGATATCAAACTTGGTAAGTGTTGAGTGCTTACGTTTTCCAAAAGCCAAGAAATCTGTCTTCAAGCTAACTGGGTGAATTACATTTGAAGATGAGAAATTTTATCCTAGTGAAGGACTTTCTGTACAAAAGCACAAAAGAATTCAAATGCAATCACATTTTTGGATATTGTCTCCAAAATAGAGTTAATCTGAGCTATGTTTGTTTCAAACCTACCACAGTTTTGTCGTAGATGTCTCAAAACCTTCTCAAATTTGAGAATATCTTAAGCTCCTCTCAGTTATGTCATCCACATTTGTTGAGGATGACTCAAACTCCTCTTAGTTTTGTGGAGGATGACCCAAATCCTCAGACTTGTTAAGGTTGTCTCAAACCTTTCACGGGCTTGTTGAGAATGTCTCAAACTCCTCTCAGTTTTGTTGTAGATGGCTCAAACTCTTCTCAGATTTGTTATGTGTTAAACCCCTCTGAGATATTTTACTGATGTCTCAAACTCATCTCAAATTTGTTGACGTCCCAGATCTATCTCACTTTTGTTACTGATGTCTCAAACCCCTCTCAGATTTGTCAAGGTCTAAAACCCCTTACAGTTTTGTTACGGATGTCTCATATCCTTCTCAGTGTTGGTACTGATGTCCAAAACTCATCTCAGGTTTGTTGTAGATGGTCCAAATCCTTCTCAGATTTGTTGCAGATGTCTCAAACCCTTCTCAGATTTGTTGAAAATGTCTAAAACCCCTCTCAATTTTGGTGCAGATGTCTCAAACTCATCCCAACTTTGTTGTTGATGTCCCAAATCCTTCTCAGATTTGTTGCAGATGTCTCAAACCCCTCTCACTTTTGTTGAGGATGTCTCAAACCCTTTATAGATTCATTGCTGTCTCAAACCTTTCTCAGTTTTGTTGTGGATGCCTCATCCTGCCACAAGAGTGAAGGATTTTGACGTGTGCTTTCCTCTGACAGAAAACACCTGAGATAACATCTCTGAAAATTCAGGTCTGAAATCTGCCCCGTTAATTATCCATTCATTCCCTTTTACTAAAATCTTTTTGGGTCACAGGATTAGCTGGTGCCAATAAATCACCAACCATTTTTCAACAGCCATAGTCCGTTGAGATACTAACTTCAAATTGAAAACTGTGACTAATTCACATCTTTGGGGCGTGTGTGAATTCATTTTCAAGTGTTTAGTGAAAGCACAAAAACAGCTCAGCTTTGCACTTTTCTCCAGCCCTCGTAACCTCCCCTGTACTTCTTCACAAGGTAACAGATACATGGTCATGGGTCAGATCTACCACCGGAGGCGCCACCTTCCCAGTGACCTCCTGAACCTGCTGGGCGGCAAGCTGAAGTCTGGAGATGGCTTCTTGCGAAGCAACAACTACGTCAAAAGGTTCAACAAACGGAGACACCAGAAAGCTCTGGAGGCCACCCGCTCCCGATGTAGATGAACCAGAGAAAAAGACTTTCGTCCCCTGCTGCAGGACAAGAGACATTGCAGCTGATGTTAATGGGCCTTAACTAACCCCACAGTATTGGTCAAGACAGAGGACATGTTCAATAAGGACATGGATGTGTTCTCATAATAAGACTGTTGCCATGTATCACAGCATTGACTCATCTTTTATCTCTTAAGTTCCCAAATTACCAGACTGTAGCCTATTTTGCTACAAGCAGCTTCTGCAAACTGGATGTCTGTTATTTCAACATTTGGAGCTCCAATTTTGAATGTTTTTGCTGAATATATCAACGCCTCTCAAACTCTTCATGCATTCGTGGCTGGTTCATGAAGTACCTGAATGAAAAGGTTGTCACACTGACCTGTATGTAAGCAGAACTTTGGCTCATCTGGAGCACATAACGTTTGACAAAACATGCAAGTATGGGGGGGGGGGGGGGGGGGGGGGGGGCTGTGATCTTAATGGCTCTATGGAGAATACCATGATAACCAAATACATGAGGCGAAATAGAAACTGGTATTATGGACAAAAAATGTTGTGTATATTGAACAGATGATATCTATACAATTAAATCATAAACTTTACATTATTCTGCAAATGTTTTGTGTGCTTTAAGCAGTACATACCATTTTGCACACTGTTATACTGGAATTACAAAATTATTATCATCGAAATATCGACACGTTCCTAAAAGAATCAACTACCGGTATGTCGTTTTTTTTTTTTTAAGTTTGTCAGAAATCTTAAAATATGTTACGATATTGTTTTGGTCATGTTTTTTGTGTTTCCTAAAAAACTTGGAAAACATGACATGGGCGACTATTTTAGAAAGGTGTCGATATTGAAATTCAAGATGCAGTACTAATGAAACTGGTTTTCTTTCCGGTATCTATCAAGAAGTGCTGCAGCACCCATACGTCCTGTACTTCTTTCATCAAATTTAAATTTTGGAAAAAAAAGTTTTAGTCTACAAAACCCAATCATTTTCAGAAATCTGAAATTATCAGAAACTTGTAGTTTTGGGTATATATACTGTATTTATATATTATATTTTTATGTCGATCAGTCATCATAAACAACCCAATTAAGACATTTATTGTATTGCAATAAAATTCAGATCTACAGTTTGGTGATTGATGTCACTTTATGCGATAATAATAAGCAGTAAAAGCAGGAAGGAATTACAAACCAGCTACAAATCATGGAGGAGCACGGAGAGGAGTCGTGAGAAAGAGATGTTGTGCGGGAGCAGAAAAAGCTTCTGGTTGTTTTTCAGAGGGTCTGCTTTTTCCTCTTACTTTAATTACACGTGAAATGTGTGTCAAATATCCAAAAGCAGTCTGTCTGAATGTAGGTGTGGAGCTGAGCTGAGCCGTGAATCTAATCGCAGAAATCTGATCCTTTACACACCTGGACACCCAAAGGCGTGCTTACATCGTGGCTTATTTATAAGTTGGCTCTTTCTTTTTCTTTTTTTACTTTGTGGGAAAACTATTATTATAAAAAATGCATAAAGACAAGGGCGTTATGTGAAATAATGGAAGTAACTGAACCAGGGTTGATGGGATTGCCTGAACTTGTTCTTGTTTTTAAGAATGGCATAAATTGCACTGAACTCTTGCTTTACTCAACTAAAAACGGTTAGATTAAAAAGATGTTTGTGTGTGTGTGTTTTTGTACTCTCTTCTGAGAATTTGATTTTTAAAACCAAACCCTTCTCTCAAACAATCCCGTCCGCCCACCTACTAAAACATTGATCCTTGTGATCATTTCCAGTGGCGTGGAAAAAAGTCCCTGAAGACAGACGCTACAATTAAAGTTTAACAACCAGCTTGTCCAAGCCCCCCCACTCCCCACCGCACTCTGCCTGTCAGTCGGCTCTGGTCAGTTCCCAGGCTCAGTTAAGTCTCTATCTGCAATCAGGGCTGGAGGGAACAGATGCATGTGGGCAGGAAACAGGAGCCTGCTCCACTCTGTGGCTACTATCGCAGCAGGAGGACATTCCTCATGACAGAGGATGTAAAAAGAGGGTGTGGGGGGGTGGGGGATATCTCAGAGCTGCTTCCTGTGTGAGAGCTCCCAAACGACTGTGGGCTCGTGGTCACCCGCGGTGCTCTCTCCCAGCGTCCTCGCGAGGCTCTGGATCCATTTAGTGGCTTGAGCGGGGAGCTGAGTGAAATATCAAAGCCTGAGGTGTCATTTTGGCATCAGTTGATCGCAGAGATAGCTGTGCGTGTGCAAAAAGTTCACGACCCCTGTCCCTCTGCGCTCACCTCAACACTCGAGACGAAGGCCTCAGACCAGCAGGGTTTTTGTCACGCTCTGTGATCAGAGTCAGTCGAATGTTTGTTGCAACTTACAGTGTAACGCTCTGAAAGGAACGCAAATCACCCGCCATCTTTCATGCTTTAAAATTAAGATCATCTTGTGAGGAGAAATAACAGTCTTAGAGCCATTTGGGGCAAACCTTGAAAATAATATGTGCAAACTATTAGAGCTTGTAGAATGTGTTGGGAATGACCTTAAGTGACCACCACATTTATGTTTTAGCTCAATATCTTTATATTTTGAAGTCAATTAACTCGAAAAGTTGATCAAATGTACATGTAAAATATTATGTTTGGATAGTTTTGTTACAATCTTTCCACTGGTTTATTTATGGAAGGGGAATAGGGACATGGAGCAAAATGTATATATATTTCTATTAAAGTAAAATTTTTCCTGATAAAAGTCAGATAATTCTTACTTTTTTCCCCAGAATTCTTTAAATAAATAATTCTAAGACTACAGTCAGAATTCTGAGATTAAAGCCAGAAT
>NW_013952786.1:98809-103717 GCF_001266775.1 Austrofundulus limnaeus
CTTTCTTAGGAACATGAGAACTAGATACTAGATCTCCTACAAAGTTAACGTACAAATCATCTAATCAATCTCAACTGACTGAGACTCAGTGCCAATCACAATTATACACTGATGGGACACACAGTGGGGTGCAAAAGTTTGGGCAGCCTTGTTAATTTTCTTGATTTACCTTTTATAAATCATTGATTGTTTGGATTTTAAAAAATCAGTTAAATATTTCATATAGGGGACAAACACAGTGATATTTGAGAAGTGAAATGAAGTTTATATGATTTACAGAAAGTGTGCAATAATTGGTTAAACAAAATTAGGCAGGTGCATAAATTTGGGCACCAAAAAAAACCCTTACCTCAATATTTAGTAGCTCCTCCTTTCACCGAAATAACAGCCTCTGAACACTTCCTACAGCTTCTAATGAGAGTCTGGATTGTGGCTGAAGGTATTTTAGACCAGTGGTTCCCAAACTTTTTATCTTCTGACCCACAAAATATCCATGGCGAAAACTTGTGACCCCAAATATTACTGGTCTGAGTACAAAAACTTTGTTAATACGCCTAAAAACACAGGCTTTTTGACAATCTAAACAGCTTACACAAATATAAATACTTATTTAAACTTTCTTTTGTGTGTTTTTGTAATAATTGTTGGGAAAATATTACATCAGCAATAATTTTATTACCCATTAAATTGATTTCTGGAGATCCAAGGTGCTTCATGACCCACAATTGGGTCCCAAGTCCAACTTTGGGAACCAAAGTGCAGTGGTTCMCAAACTTTTCAGCTTTTGACCCACAAAATAACAGCAGCAGAGACCTGTGCCCCCAACTATTTTTGGATGATAAACATTTGTATCAGGTCAACTAAACATGGACATAGTAACACTATTTTTATACTACATTTATCCATTTTAAATACACTAACCTCACTCATTTGTAACAACTAAGGCAAAAATGTAATTAATTCAGAAAATATTTTAAGGACCCCATCTTGATGTTTCGGGACCCCACTTTGGATCCCAACCCCAACTTTGGGAAACACTGATTTAGACCATTCTTCTTTACAAAACATCTCTAGTTCATTCAGGTTTGATGGTTTCTGAGCATGGACAGCTCTCTTTAAGTGACACCACAGATTTTCAATAATATTCAGGTCTGGGGACTGAGATGGCCATTCCAGAACGTTGTATTGTTCCTCTGCATGAATGCCTTAGTAGATTTTGAGCAGTGTTTTGGGTGGTTGTCTTGTTGGAAGACGCAGCCCCGGCTTCAGCAGCTTCAGCTTTGTCACTGATTCTTGGTCATTGGTCTCCATAATCTGCTGATTGGTTGGAATCCATTCATCCTTCAACTTTAACAAGATTCCCAGTCCCTATACTGGCCACACAGCCCCACAGCATGATGGAACCACCACCACATTTTACTGTAGGTAGCAGGTGTTTTTCTTGGAGTGCTGTGTTCTTTTTCCTCCATGCATAACGACTCTTGTTCTGCCCAAATAACTCTGTTTTAGTTTCATCAGTCCACAGCACCTTATTCCAAAATGAAGCTGGATGTCCAAATGTGCTTTAGCATACCTCAAGCAGCTCTGTTTGTGATGTGGGCGGAGAAAAGGCTTCCTCTGCATCACTCTCCCATACAGCATCTCCTTGTATAAAGTGTGCTGAATAGTTGAACGATGCACAGTGACTCCATCAGCAGCAAGATGACGCTGTAGGGCTTTGGTTCTGGTCTGTGGGTTGACTCTGACTGTTCTCAACATCTTTCACTTCTGTTTATTCCAGATTTATCTTAGTCTGCCACTTGGAGCCTACACTTGAACTGTGCCTGTGGTCATCCATTTTCTCACAATGTTTCTCACAGTGGAGACTGAAAGCTGAAATCTCTGAGATAGCTTTCTGTATCCTTCCCCTAAACCATGACGGTGAACAATCTTTGTTTTCATCTCATTTGAAAGTTGTTTTCAGACTCCCATGCTGCCACTCTTCAAAGAAGATGGGGAGGAGAAAAACTTACAATTGCCCTCCTTAAATACCCTTTCTCATAATGGGAGTCACCTGTGTATGGAGGTCAAGGGTCACTGAACTTACCAAACCAAATTTGAGTTCCAATAATTAGTTCTAAAGGTTTTGAAATCAGTTAAATGAAAACGGTGCCCAAATTTATGCACCTGCTTAATTTTGTTTAAACAATTATTGCACACTTTCTGTTAATCATATAAACTTTATTTCACTTCTCAAATATCACTGTGTTTGTCCCCTATATGATATATTTAACTAGTTTTTTTATCCAATCAATCAGTGGTTTATAAAGGTAAATCAGGAAAATTAACAAGGCTGCTCAAACTTTCGTACCCCACTGTATATCAGAGACTTTGTAGGTGACGTGTCATGCCCAAGAACACAACAACTGAGACAGCTGTACAGGGAATCTAACCGGCGCCCTACCGATTCCAGGAAGACTCCCCTAACCACTCTTTCGACTTTCTTTCTCAGGATCCTGAGAAAGTTTTACAGGATCTTGCAAAAGTAAGTCAGGATCTTTTTCCCCACCCAAAAGAAAAAAATAACAAATTAGAGGCATCTTTTTAATTTCCATCAGAGTTTTTCAATACACGTTTTTATCTCACCCCACATCAATACTTCTTCCTCACCAGCTTTATATAAAAAACACCTTCTCCACAGCAGCAACCTCCATTTAAAACAAATCTACTTTATTTAATGAATGATTCCAGGACAAGAGGCAACAAATCTCACATCATGATACAACCTCCCTCATGTTTTACTGCAGGAACTTCCAGTTTATTTTTCACCTGTTACATTTTCAAGAAGCCCTGCTTTGTTTTCTCTGAAAAAAAATAAGAGCGCAGAAAGACGACGTTCTCTATCTCAAATATCTCATGAACCACAGGACAAATTTTAATTAAACTCACAAAGTAACCCCTCAATGTCAATCTATAACTGATCATTTTTTATAGTCAACCTGATTTAAAACAGCTGAGACCATAGACATACACACACACACACACACACACACACACACAAATGTTTGTAATTCAGGTAATTTCACAGATATTGAGCAAAAATTTAATGTGGTGTTCACGACACACTCAACCTAGATTTAGTTTTATTCACTCAAGACTGCAACTAGTTCTCATCAGGACTGAATCTGTTCTCATTATTCATTTAATACTGCTGAATACTGAAAATACTTTACTCCAGAAAGAAGAAAGACAGAAAATATCTTACTCAAAACATTATTTTATTATCCAAGGTGAAATGTCCCATCAAGTACAAAAAGAGAATCTCTTCAAAGTGGCCACAATCTGTTAAAAACATATATTTTTTTCTATTTTGAAGGGATTTTTCCTCAACATACTACTCAATAATAAAGAGGGGAAAAAAACAACTGAGAACATTTCATCATTTTAAATAAATAGGAAATTTTATGTCAATATTGAAGTTAAACTAAACTTGTATGTTTCTTACAAAACAAAAGAAAAACTGTACAAGTTTTTGTGTTGTCCCACCTGGTTCAGAACCACACTGCTCACAAGGTGCAGCACTTTTATATAAAGGACAATTTTACCTAAATGTCAAGTCCACTTTTACTAAAAAATAAAAAATAAAAAAAAAGTTTCAATTTACAGGTCAACTTATTTGCTGGTTCAAATAGTGAAAAATAAAATTTTCCACTTTAAAGATTTTTCTATCTCTACATATGTGGACAGCAGTAAAATACAAGAATTTACAGAGAGTAAAGCACATTATCATCATCAGGTAGTAAAGAGACAAACATTCGATCGATAGCCAAAAAAAAAAAAAGGAAAAGAAAAAAAAAAGAGACTGCAAGATCTCTTAACATTGCTTATACAGATGAAATGTAAAACAAAACACAGGTTAATTTTTTAAACAAATCAACTTTGAGGCGATTCTGTTGCTGCTCTCCTCCTATAAAACTGAGAAATTACAAAAAAATGTTCCCAGATACGCTCGGGGAAGAAAAACACAGGCAGCTATAAAATTTTCATACAAACCCCAAAGATATAAAGAATCCAAAGTCCCCACTCGGATGTTTAACTCCTGCCACAGACCACAAAATAATCGAGTCGAACATGTTCATTTTCCAATTACTTAACCCTGACTGTGGGATGGAGCTGAGAGACAGATGTGAGCCAACCTGTCAACTTCAGTGTTGGAGGCTGAGAGATAAGGAGAAATGCAAAAAAAAAATAAAAAAAAATAAAAAAAATAAAATAAAAAAAGGGAAGCTCAGATGAGACAATACATGATGGGAGCTACAGTACTTTAAACTTCTCGTGTTCAGTATTCACCTTCTTAAAAAAAAATCACAATTTCTTTTTCTTCTGAAAAAAAAAACATCAAGCATTTTTTTATTTCCTAGCATTTTATAGTTCTAGATGAAAGAAGGTCAAAAGAAAAAAGAAGGGAAAAAAAAAAGAAAGCTGGCCGGATGCAGTGGGTGAAAAAAACAACAACTTGAAAGCATTTCTGCCTTCAGATGACATGATTCCTAACATCAGTTTGAAAACCGACAGACACTTTGTTTTCTGCATCTGGTTCATCATGAAAGGTGACTCTGTGCAACTCTGGTTGAAGAAAACAGGGCACCTTGTTTTTATTTTTGAGCGTGACCTTTGACCTTCAGCTCTGACAAAACGTTGCCGTCAAGCATCCACCTACATTTCTATCTCAGGCCGGGCCAAACCTCCAATCTGATGGAGGGGTGACTGATTAAAACTAGGCCTGTCACGATAAGCTTTGCTGGACGATAAATCGTCTCAGAAATTATCACGATATATGATAATATTGTTTGGAGACCATTTTAGACTAATATAATGACCCCGCCCACACACACACACACACACACACACACACACACACACACACAC
>NW_013952786.1:104397-117878 GCF_001266775.1 Austrofundulus limnaeus
ATATAAAATTCTACTGTTGCATTTGTTTCCTGGTTCTTTATTCGCGCTGGAGTGACTAAAGACAAATTCCTACAGCTGGTCATAAGAGAAATGCGGTCGGCCCCTCCATCGCTTAGCTTATGAAATATACGATGGAGAAAAAAAAGTTTTTTTACTCTGATATATAATCACAAACTACAGGATATACTATATACTGACTGGACAGAACATCAGTACCAGTAATATCTACACAGTTCAGCCTAGTATTAGTAAAGGTAATTTTACTGTTGTCTATTACATTTACCTCTCACAATGTTATCCTAACATAATAACAATATTAATAAAAAAATTGTTGGAACAGCAAATTTGTCTTCATGTGATGGAAAGGGGCTTCTACTGTAAACACATTAGCAAAAACCTATAATGAAAAGTTCCCAGACTGCTTTTAGCAGGGGTGCCCAAACATTTTCCCCAAGCGGGCCAAAATGAAAATCTATCCAGGGCTGTGGGCCAAATGCTGTAATATAAATTATAATACATGAAATACAAATACTTTTTAAAGTCCTTTATTTTTAACGATTAAGCTATGCAATGGCCCTCTTTTGTTTTAGTCTGTGCACGAAAGTCTACCATACGCTCAAATAGCAAAGGCTCATGGGACATTTCATAAATTGATAAAATATGAGTTTTGCAATATGAGTGTACAAATCTACATGTGGGGTTAAATCTGGTCTAAATATTTCTTGTCATTTCGTGTTTCATGTTTAATCCCTAATAAATCAAAGATAAAGTCAACATTATATAGTCATTTGTCCAATGGAAACACTGTGTTTCTACCTATAGGATAACAGGTTACAACCTTGCAACTTTGGCAACTGTTGGTGGGCCAAATCAAATGGCTTGGTGGGCTTGGCCTGCGGGCCCCACTTTGGGCTCCTCTGGCTTATAGATTTCTTTTGAGCAAATATTTTTTTTTACATATCACATCAGCAATTTTCTCAGCTTTAATTTAAGCCATATTTGATAGAAATCGGATAAGAAATGAGGGTGCTAYGAATATTTTTGTGACAGATTGATGTGCATCCTGCATTGAAACTCTACCGTTTCGTTGACATGACTCAATGCATAGCAATGGCTCCTACGATGGCGCACGATAAGTCACGTGATGTCCAATCCAGTAATATAGATCAATGGCATCGCCAGCTGCAAGAAGGCGCCAGAAAACCGAAGACGCTCCTCTGGCTAAATGCCTGTTCACAGGGCTGTCACACTACAGAGGCTACGAGACCAAGACAAAGAAAACAAACAAGCAGGCAAATGAAAATGATCATCCTCATTTTAATTTATCAACATAATTTAGCGAATTGATTTATTGCTTATGGCGACAGGCCTAGATAAAACTAAAGCGAAAGAGCGGGGGAAAACAAAACATTTCTAACAAAATAAGTTTCCCACAGAAGCTACAGGATTAATGAGGTTAATCAGTGAAGACCCAACCAGTTTAGTTATTTTTCCTTCTCATGGAGTGGCTACATTTGTAGGACTGGCCACAAAAACAGACAACAAAAAAAATTAGTCAGCAGCTGCCCAGTTCCTGGTCTGAATCGGGGGTAAAAATAAAAAAAGGGCTATTCAGTCCCCATCTTCTCCCTCTTTAAATGTGCAATGAAGGCGGTAGATGGTGGAAGTGTGACACCAGTGTGCAGGAGGGCCCACTTTCCTCCAGAGAGAACCGACACCACAACAGGTCCTAATAAATCAGAGGCGTCTCTTTACGACACTTTTTTTTTAAAGGAAGGGACCTAAGATGTTGCTGACTGTAGCTTGTTGTTATGAGACCTAAAGAGACAGGCAAAAAGAGGAGGAAGAAAACAGTTGGAAAACAATTTCGTTGTTTCTTTTTTTTTTATTAAAAGCTTTACAATATATGACAAAAATATAACTAATGGAAACATACAAAAAAAAAAAAAAAAAACAAGTATCGGATGCCAGTGGGTCAGACATTTTGATGCAGACAAAGCAGCCATGTTGGTTAAATGTCACTGAAATGGGATGTCGGTCCAACAACATTTATACAACTTTTTATTTATTTTTAAACATGTTTCGAACCCGGAGGCAGACAAGCTTATCGCATTTGGAACAGGAAACAGGAAAGCTAGACTAGATTTTTACTCCAATCTATGTTTACATTTTCTATCATTATTTTCTTCTGAACATAAGAATAGTCCTTCACAAAAAAATAGAATATGAACATAACATTATACATACGTACAAGAAAAAAAAACGTTCAAAGCTTTTTATTTTAATTTTTTTGTTAAACTGAGGTAAATATGTTAGCAAGAAAGTTCTGTCAAATTAGAATATAAATTATGTGTCGATAAAGCCTAAATCTGAGTTTACAACCAAAATCGACAGCGTTTGTTTGTTTTTGTTTTCCTGAAAACCACAGCTACAGAAAAGGAACGACAAGCTATGCAAAACTTTGCTTCACTTCATATCCAACCTGCACTAAATTCAAACGTCAGCTAGTGTGAGAGTGTAAAAAAATACATTTTTCCTTGAATCATTTTTGCTACCAACATGGCTGCAATTATAAAACAGTAGAAACTTTTTTTGTCCTTTTGTTTGGTTTTAAAATAATAATAATAATAATATTAATAAAAAATCCTCACACCTAATGTGCGGCCTATTATATGCACTTTATTACAAAGTTTTTGATGCTGTTTTAAACAAGTAAAAACAGCCACCAACATCCAGGGATAGAAAATTAAGTTTTGTTTTAAGAGTGACCCCGGCACCCTGGAGTTTGACATCACAATCTGCAAGAGAGAGGAAAAAAAAAAAGAAGAGTGGACGGGAGTCAATACTGTTTAAATCACAGAGAAGCTGGAGGAAAGACATGACATTTCTAATGTTACTGATGTAATGAGACATGAAAATGCAACATTAAATATAAACCATCACATCAAACTCAGGATCAAAAGAGATTTGGTCAAAGTAAATCAAGCAAGTTTTGAGATTCCCGGCTTTCTGAGCTACATTTTGATACCTGGATCATCCTGATATCGTGAGGAGTTCCAGAGATAGGGTTTCATTAGTCTTGCTTATCTGGATGTCCCCTGGAAAATCTGTCTAAATCTTGTTTTTCTTTTGAGTATTCCAATAAAGATGTATTGAGTGTTGACAGCATTTGAATGAGGAAAGCTCAAACCATATTTGGATATTTGGATTTCCCAGTTGGTAATGAAAGCAGCTTTGCTAACATACAGGGAAAGTGGCAGTAATTGACGAGTTTACTGCTCAAAATCATTGTTGGTACTGCTCAGAAAAGTGACGGGTTCTGCTTTAATGAAACGTTTCGTCTCTCCTCCAAGAGACTCCTTCAGTCTGAGGAGTTTCAGGTGAACTCCACATGGTGGATAAACAATTTTCATGATGATAATCAAATCAGTTGTTCCCATGCAAAAGGGGACCCTCAGCCTAACAATTCATCATTAATGCTCTTATTAGCTCTTCTGTTCATACAGGGTCATGTGCTCCATCACCTGACTATTGTTGGGACCCAGATTCACAGCTTTTGCTCACAGGGGGCTGAGTCATACTTGCAATAACAGTGTTGTAGGAAAAGGACAACTGGACACGAAGGCCTCCACCTCTGTTTAATGATGGACGGTCTTTCTTCACAAAGATGGCTTCTTTTACTCCTCTCTCAAACCAACGTTCCTCTCTATCAAGGATGAGAACATCTTCATCTCTGAAAGAGTGACCGCTGGCCTGTAGATGAGTGAAAACTGCAGAGTCCTGACCCGATGATGTAGCTCTTCTGTGCTGGCTCATTCTTTTGAACAGTGGCTGTTTTGTTTCCCCAATGTATAACTGATCACAGTCCTACTGACACTTAGCATCCACAACATTGCTCTGTTTGTGTCAGGGGACCGGATCTTTGGGGTGAACCAGTTTTTGCTCTAATGTGTTTCCGGGTTTGAAAGCCACTGGGACGTCATGTTTATCCTAACTGGGCTTTCCTGAAAGCAGACAAGAAACCCAAACAGGATTCTAGCCGAGAACCAGGTGTAAATGAAGACCCTAAACCCAGACCCAAACCAGTCGTCATTCCATATGTGGCGGGAGTTTCAGAGAAACTGAGACGTTTATTCTCTAAACATGACGTCCCAGTGGCTTTCAAACCCCAAAACACGTTACGACAAAGACTGGTTCACCCCAAAGATCACACTGCCTGCAGCTCTGCGCCGGTGTGAAGCATGGAGGTGCTCTATGAAGCATGTGCAGGAAATGCAAGATCATGAAATAAAGGCAGTGATGAATGTGGAAGTCAAACCAAATCAATTAATTCTGTGGAAGACAGACTGGAAACAACAGTTGAATCTGCATCGCTGTTGTTTTTCTTTAGTCCATTCAGAATAAAATCCACATATTATGTATGCATATACTGCACGCTACATGTTGCTATCTGCTTCCCAAACTGAATGATAAATTTTGACAGCATGTATATCATAAATACAACCATATATTTATTAATATAGCTAGGATAGTGACAAAATATTGCCTGCCTTTGATGATTTTTTTAAAAAATACGAATGTTGTGCTCGTTCCTTTTCTTGTTGGTGCGGTGTGATCTTTGTAGATTGACTCGGTACTTGCTCTGCCGTTTGGCTAAAACAGGACTGAATCTAATTTTGGCGGATGGTCATGCGCACGCCATCGCCCTGCGGATGCGGTGTAAATGCTCTCATTGACAATAATAGGCGTGTTTTTACTGCCGAGGTCAGAGCAGAGCGGACACAACGTGAATCGGGGTTAAGAAGAAAGGCGGCTGAAGTGATGCACCTATCCTGCTTGGTGCCTACTAGGGGCAGGATATGATCTGAGATCTACGTGATCTGGTCTAGGTTCAGCAATGGTATGAAGTCAGCTGACTACCTGAATATACTGATTGATTCCATCAATGGTTTTTTTCTTCCCTGGTGGCACAAGCATGTTCCAAGATGACAGTGCCAGGATTTGTTGGGCTCAAAGAGTGAAAGAGTGGTTCAGGAACCATGGGTTGAGCCCCACAGGGTCCAGACCTGAACCCCATTAAGAATCTTTGGGATGTGCAGTGGTACGAATCTCCTGACATCAATATAAGAGCTTGGTGAAAAATTAAAACTCTGGACCAGGGGTGCCCAAATATTTTCTCTGAGAGGGCCAAAATTATGATCAATCTGAGGGCCGTGGGCCAAATGCAATAATATAAAAAATGTAAATACATCTTAAGTAAAGTTGTTTTATTTTTTTTATGATTAAGCTAGTAGCCAGTATGGTGGCTGACATTATATTTCTTTTTTTTCAGCCCATACACATGGAGAAAATTATTTTCGGGCAGCAAAGGCTCATGGGACTTTTCATAACTTAAAATTTGAGTATTTGGGGTCTTATAAGGTGTGCAACTTTACATATGGGCTTAAATCTAATCTAAATGTCTCTTGTAGTTACTTGTATTTTATATTTAATCTTAACATAATTACAATCTAGTAACCAGGACAACTGCTGGTGGGCCAAATCAAATGGCTTGGTGGGCCAATTTTGGCCCACGGGCCAAACTTTGGGCACCTCTACCCTGGACAGAAAGAAATGTGATATTGCAGAAGCTTGTGAAAACATTGTCACAGTGAATGTGTGACATAATCGAAACTAAAGGTGATCCAAACAAATATTAGTGAGTTTTTGATCAGGCTGTATTTTGGACATTTCCGTCACTGGACCAATACATAAAGTATTCATCCTATTCTGACAAAACCCAATTATTGCTAGTTTTTTTCCTACAAACTGCCAATTATACAACTAAACAACTTGTCACTTAATCCTGATTTGATGTGATGGGTCACAAATGTGCTGAAAGAATTAAAGCACAGCAAAACAAACAAAAAGACAGCATCGATAATGTTACTGAATGAAAAAAGTTATACATTTATAGATGAAAGTCAAATTTCTTCTTGTGTAAACAAATGGGGAAACATGTTTCATATTTTTAATTAAAAATACAGATGCTTTTTTAATAGTTTTTTTTATTGTTTTGTACCACTTAAAACTATAGGCACTAAGAGAAAACCGGCCAGGGTATTTAATAAATGGTAAAAATGGTAGCAGGTTGTTATAAGTAAAAATGAGAGAAATAGTCCTGTAAAAACAGGCAAAGTGGATGACTTTACGGAAATGTACAGAAACGGGACATTAAAGTGGGAATCTTTGGAATTCTAAATTATAAATCGTTTCAAGAGAATTATGGAAATTTATTAGAAATTTGGGGTAATGTAAATGAAATGGTTCATATTGAAACAAAATTATAAATATCTTGCTTTGCCACAAGCATATGATGTTTAATTTATGAAATTAACAAATCTAATGGCCTAATCTGTGGATGATGTCATTGATTACCAAAAATGGTAAAGACTTATGTAGCACCTTTTTAGCCAACCAGAATACTCAAAGCTCTTTACAACATAATCTATGCCCTCATTTAACCCTCCACACATTCATCCAGCTCTTTACTATGTCTTTACAAAGTTAATCTGAATAAATCATCCTATAAAGACCAATCAGATATTTAGATCTTATTCATACATCAATGGGTCACAATTATCAGGCTACTTTTTCCTTTTCTCTTATTCAGGATATCAAGATGTGTCCCCCTTTTTATTTTTATTTTATTCATCAGCTGTTCAGTGTTTAAAATCACCAACATCTTACCTGCTGGCTTTGAAGCCTTTGAGCTTCTGGACAAAGAAGTTCTCCAGAACCTCGGCACACTGGTAAAAGGGCGAGTCGCTGGGATTGTAGTATCGGCAGTTGTCGAAGATTTTGGTCATGTCTGCTACAAATTCTGTCAGCTTGATGTACTCCCGTTTGTGTAACCTCTCCTCCATGGTGGACAAGTCTGAGAGGAGAGATTGGAATCGTGCATTCAGGACGTTGGACTGCATACTTTTGTCAGAAAAAAAAAAAAAAACAGTGAGGATGCACAGGACACAGTTTGGGGTTTTCTGAAAATCGGTGAGCTCGCTTTGAAATTCTCCCAGTTTATGTGGCGTCCGCTGGACAGAGAGAGAAAATACTGCATCACTTTAAAAGTGACAGCAAAAATCCAGAACCTCTGCCAGAGTTAACCTCGACCTTCTCACACTTCCAGACAAGTTACTGAGATGTGACCTATTTATCATTCCTGAGGAGAGCATCACTGCTCCACAGGAATGCTTGAAAAACACAGCAAATATCAGAGCCTCCACTTCCACGTTTCCCCTGAAAAGCAGTTTTCAGTGGCAGCAGCCTTGTTAAATCAAATTAAAGACACCGAATAAATAAATAAATAAATAAATAATACAAGTGCATTAGTGAGGAAGCTGGCTGGCAGCTTCTGTTGCTCTGCACAGCTTTCCCAGGCAAACATATCCGACTCTTATCCTCTTTAGCGCCCCACCCAACTTGCTAACAAACCTCACGGTCAGTATCAAAGACCTCCTTCTTCTCCGTCATCAGATCTCATCTAAGAACCCTCCATAAACGACCAACGGCCGCA
Source organism: Austrofundulus limnaeus (assembly GCF_001266775.1). NCBI lineage: Eukaryota > Metazoa > Chordata > Actinopteri > Cyprinodontiformes > Rivulidae > Austrofundulus > Austrofundulus limnaeus. The sequence continues at coordinate 111,953 of NW_013952786.1, forward strand.
GCCACATCAGCCAAATGCTTCCTTTTATTTTCATTTTTTTTATTTTTCCTACAAACCAACAGGGTCCTGTTTTTTGTATGGTGGGGGGGTTTGAAGGACTGGAGTTTCCAGAATCGGGCCAACATGTAGCGAAGTGTGGGGCAGGTTTTCTTTCCACCGGCGGGGCCCCAAGCAGCTCATTAACGGCTTGTTTGTATGGAAGTTCAAAAAGGCCCTGTTGACGCAAGTCACCATTTACATGGTCGGTTTGATCTGAGTCGGAGGGCTTCCTCCCAGTTGGCCTTCTGTGCTTTAGTGTTTAAGATAGAAAGTGTTGGAATTACTTCAAAAGTTAGAGCAATTATGAAATGAAAACAGTTTTCCCCGAATGGAAAACTCCCAATTTAATCGAAAATATAACCTAATACCGTTTACTTCATAACGGATAACAACTAAATCACCAAAACAAAAAGTGTGCTGGCTTATTAAACAAGTAAATAAAACGTATTAATGAATAGATGTATATTAACAATTAAGAAGAAAATTCATGATGTACAGTTCAACCTTTACTGTAATGGGAGTCCAAACATTAAGATCACACAATAAGAATTTAAAGTCACATCATTGTGACGTGTCTCACCCATTGGTTCCTTGATTACCCTGTAATAATCAGGGGCGTCATTCGTATCCACTGGCTCCAGGAATGGCCATGCCATTTTATGTGCCTGCAGAAGGAGTGAGGGACAAAACGGGAGGAAAAAAAAAATGAAACAAATTCTTGAGAAAGTTGAAACCAAAGAAAAACAAACAGCGCCATGAAAATTACACTGAAAGCAGGTGGGTCAACACAGATGTTCGGTTCTAGTGCCCCTCCCAGTTTCACTCTCACACAGACCGCTGGACAAAGGAGGAGAATGAGAAGAAGAGAGGGAAGTTAGCAGTGAAGAAAGGAAAACACTTGGGTTAGGCGGATGTCCAAGGGGGAAAAGGCCGACACATCAGATAAGACGGACACAGAAGGCTTTTGTTTGCTGCTCTTGCACCGAGCCGAGGGTTTTAAGAAGCAGCGTTTATAGTGTCGGGCCGACCGCAGATGGTGAAGAAGGCTACAGAGCTGCTGTTCCACCTGGCTGGGTGTTTGTTTAGCGTGCGTGCAGGGATGTAGTGGAAAGTAAATCTGCCCCAGAAAACACCTCCCGGTTTGCAGGACTAACTTTGGCACTTGCACCAAATCAGAGCTTCAATGTTGGCGTCTCGCCTCATGAACAACAAACACGTTTATTTGTCAAACACAAGAAGAGTAAGCCTTCTGCTCACCTGCAAGGAACGCAGGATCCTTCGCAGGCCTTCGTGGTCCTTGTCTGTGAGCGGAGTGAAGACCGTCATGGCGTCCTCCGTGGACTGACACTGCGGGCACACGTACTCGTCGATGTGGTTAGCCTCGCTCTGCAGGATTCCCACACAGCGACCGTGGTACCAGTTCTGACACCGATCACAGCCGATGTAAAACCTGTAAAAATAATTTAAAAATTTGACCTAAAGAAAACTAGTAAGGTGCTCGTGTAGAAAAAAGTAATGAAGTGGTGACTCCGTTTTTCATATTAAAGTGGACAAAATCCTTCTTTTTCACAGTTAAATCATTCAGTTGGGGTCTATAAAAGTGGAACTAAAATGCTTTGATCTGAATTCCTACTTATTGTAACTCCACAGGACCCTCCTTTACACCACTGTTCTGAGGTGCGTTTAAGATCAACTCGTTTTATTGCTGTCTCTTTAAATTTAAACAAGGTGCCCACTCCCCCCCCCCCCAGGTCTCACTTCAAATGACCCATCAACGTAGCACCGAGACTAAATTCAACTTTTCTGCACCTACCTGCAGACTCCAAATACGCAACAAAACATATTTAAAAGGGATCCCTGATTAGTTGTAACATTAGACTTTATTTGATAAATACTTATTTTAACTGTAAAATAAAGACTGTAAAAATACTGTAGGCTGTTTAGTTTTGTAAATTTTTAAAAATATATTTTAACACGGATGGAGCCATTTTATTTACACACAAAGCATTCTGGGTAAATGATGACATGGATAGGTCCTCGGTGTGAGCGAGCTATATCCACCCTGAAGGTTAATCTTGGACAATATCTGATGATCGACTCTTTTAAATGAAACCAGAGAGCGTTGACAGAGAGGAGAAGGTAGAAATGACTCAGCCTGTAACTGAAAATATAGATGGAGGACAACAGAGCTGCTTCATGGAAGAAGAACCTCAGCTTAGCCTGTTAACCTTTGTGCTAGCACCAATGCTATATTGCCTTATATGTATTAGCTTGGCGCTAGCGCGACAAACAAACAAGCTAAACTGAGGTCCTCCATCTATATTTTCAGTTTCAGGCTGAGTCATTTTTGTGTTCTTCTCTGTCATGTGGATGGAGGACCTCAGTGACGAGAGGAGAATGTGTAGCGCTGAGCTAATACATATATATAGTGATAGCATCGGGGCTAATGCTAAAGCAGCTCTGTTGTCCTCTTTCAGTTCCAGGCTGAGTCATTTCTACCTTCTCCTCTCTGTCAACGCTCTCTGGTTTCATTTAAAAGAGTCGATCATCAGATATTGTCCAAGATTAACCTTCAGGGTGGATATAGCTCGCTAGCAGCCTCGCACCGAGGACCTATCCATGTCATCATTTACCCAGAATGCATTGCGTGTAAAAAAATGGCCCCGTCCGTGTAATATATTTTTTAAACTTTTTGTTTAAAAATTATAAAAACTGAACATACTACAGTATTTTTACAGTCTTTATTTTACAGTTAAAATATATGTTTATTAAATAAAGTCTGATGTTACAACTAATCGTGGATCCCTTTAAACCACTTTTTTCAGGTTTGTCAGGAATTTTGAAATAAATCGTATGCTACGCTTTTGCTTAAGTTTCCTGAAAATGTTGAAAAAAATTACTTGGATGATTATTTTAGTGGGGGTGTTGTTTTTTTAATTGGATTTTAGATGAACTGGAAACATCTTGATTAGACTACTGTGGTACTACTGGTATAAAAAAAATGAACAGTATTTTAACAACAGTGTTCAGTTCTGCACCATTTATGATTCTCTTTGCCCTTTCAGGTACATTTTTTTAATTTGTTTTTGTCCGTTTCAGACAGAACAAAACTTGCACAGAGAGAAGAAACTCAAAGCGGGGGCACAAACACTCTCCCAGCTCCTTACTGAGACTCATCGTATGGGGTCTGACAGATGCAGTACAGCTCCTCTGTGCTGCTCTCCCGGCCCCGTTTACACTCCACACAGATGTAGTCGTCCATCTTCTTCGCCTCCTTCTCTGTGATGCCCACGCAGTCTCCGTGGTACCAGTTAGTGCAAAGGTCGCAGCCGATATAAAACCTGCACACGGGACCAGAACGATGATGGTAATAAAGCTCTTCAGATTATTATAACAAGTAAAAAGAGCATATACTGTAACGATCTGTATCTGAGAGCTGGGTAGGTTAGGAAACTATACTTGGTCTCGTCGTAGGGCGTCTTGCAGATGCAGTAGAGCTTCGTGTCCTTCTTGCTCTCCTTTGCACTCGTCGTCGAGATCATCTTCTTCTTCTTGGACTTGGCTGCGGTCGCCGTCTCCCTCTCCTCTTCCCGTTTCCTCTTGTGCGTGGTGGAGGAGACGATGGCGGCGAGGTGGTGCTGAGACGAAGCGCCGTGTTTGTGGAACAGAGTTTGCTGTTTGTGGCTGTGGGCTGCAGCAGCTGCTGCCACTTGAGCTGCCTGCAGAGCTGCTGCTTGGGCCTTTTCCTTCTCCCGCCGCATCCGCAGCAGGTCTCTCTTCAACTCCTCCTGAGGACAAATCCGGCAGTCAGAGTTTTTCTTATTAAAAGCTTTTTTTTTAAATAAATAGTACCACCTTTTATTACCTGAGCCTCTAGCTGCAGCTCTTTGTCGAGAAGTGCCCGCTTCTTCAGAATCTCCATCTTGAGGCTCTCTTTGTGTTTGTAGAGGAGCGCCGAGAGCTTGCTAGCGTTAGCCAACCTCCTCTTGGCCTCCACGACCTCTTCCTTCTTTCTCCTCTTGGCCTCCTGCCGCTCATCTTTGTCTATTCGGTCCAGGATGAACTTCATCACTTGGTTGCACACAATCATCCTGAGCAGGAGAAAAAGGAAATTAGTCTTTGTTTTCTATCTTACTCATTTGTTGAAACGTGCACTTTAGTCAAACTTAGGGATGCACCGATATGAACATTTCAGCCGATATTGATATCCAATATAATTATTGCTGTTATGGCCGATAACGAATATTTACCGATATTACACAAACACACAAATTATATTATACATATATGCACAAACACACTTGGGTCTTTGTTTGATACTGTAAAAAAATCAACTAGACCTCTGACATGGCTCCCTTCTTCAAGTATTCCTGGCTGCTCAGTGTCAATTTCACTCTTATGATCAAACAGATGTTGCTCAACCAACCCTCTCCACTCCCAAAACAGAAAAACAAAGATAAAAAGTGGAAAATCAATATCAGACATTAATATCAGCCCAGTTTTACATATTGGACCGATACCAATATTCTAAAAAATGACCAATATCAGCAGATACCAATATTAGTGCAGATATATAGTGCATCCCTAGTCAAACTTGTGTGTTCTTGCTATGAACAGACACAGCAGCAGATCATAAAAACACTTCATACGTTACAATAAAGTTGGGTATACAATACACAGTAATATTCTGTGCCTGTAAAATAAAACGCAACATCTCATCTAAAAGAAACAGCTTCAATAACAAAATCACGAAGAACCCATTTGAAAAACTGGCTTATTAGATATATATTTTATAGGGGTGCAACGATACAGAAAATTCACAATTCGGTTCGACTCTTTAGTCTCACGGTTCGATATTTTTTCGATACAAGAAAGAAAAATGTCCATGCCCTTTTTAACTTGTAATTTATTTAAATTAATTATGAACATTTGTTTAACTTTAAAAGTACAGTTTTTAAATTAAATGTTGCTGAAACAGCAAGTTTCTCAGTGGATCTGTGCTCAAAAATGCAGCCTAGGTGGAGTAGTCGAACACAGATCCACTGATGCTTCAACACAGAGCATCCTCACAAGACAAGTTGATAAAATAAATGTTAAAAATCTGTATTGTTCGATACAAGTGTGTATTGAACCTAAAGCACTGTATTGAATGGTCGATACGGGTACAAGTTTTGTTGCACCCCTAATATTTTAAGATGTTTTTAAGCTGTATAAACACAACAGACTTAATGAGAGAAAATAAACTAATAAAAGGCCCAAGAGGGCAATCATATGTGATGCTAAAATTCAGAACAATCAGGTCACAAACACTGAAACATTAAGACTCTCTGTGTCGATGTACAATAAGATGCTTTTAATTACAAAGTCTTGGCCTTGATTGTGGTTTTGACCTCATATCTCATTCCTATCTGGCTGAAAGTTTGTGCTCCTCCATCAACAAACCATATGAGAGGAAAAAAACTAAACTAAACTAAAGAAAAAAGCAGCAATGGACAATCATTTTTCTACATTATTTTTCTGTTTAATGCTAATAAAACATTTTTTGTTAGGTATTAACGGGTTAAAAGTGCAGATGAATAGAAAATGACGTGCGGAGTTCTTAAACCCGTCATGATTTATACTCCTGCAAATTAAATAAAGGCTAACAAAACGTTAGTGATGAAGATTTGCAGATAAAATCTCCAATTCATAAGAGCGAATGTCGGCGTGGGACAATAAATCCACATTATTTATGGGCCTCTGTTCCCAGTGTGTTCACTTGTGTTTGCTAATATTCACAAATAAGATCGAAAGTCGATGCCATGTTTGAGCGCGCTTTACTGCGAACACACACACACACACACACACACACACACACACACACACACACACACACACACACACACAC
>NW_013952786.1:118021-122568 GCF_001266775.1 Austrofundulus limnaeus
ACAAGCATGGAAAACTCACCACTCTTATGCCAATACGGTCGCAATGATGCGTTTAGGTACCGAAATGGAATTGCATGAACATTTACGTGGTGGTTATGTAATACAGCGAATCGATAATAAAAAATCTGCGTCGACAAATTTACATAATCGATGTCATCAATTATTTCAACTAATCGGTGCAGCCCTAGTTTACTTAATGTTTTGTCATTCAACAGCACAAGCAAGACAACCTGAAGTTTTGAAGTATAAACCAGACACCTGGTGTCTCATGTTCCCTCAAGGAAGAAATGTTTTTTTTTCTGTCCTAGTCCTTTTTATGTATTTTAATGATTAGGCTCTTGTTGTAACCAAGCAGCTGTGAGGGTGTCACACGTGTTCCCTGGGACGTCCTGACCTTTCGGAGAAAGCTCGTATCTCCCAAAGGTCCAGCTCTTCTTCAGGAATCCACGTTTCTATCACCACTGGGCCCGTCTGTTTGGCAGGCTCGGGCTTCTTGGGGCGCAAGGCACTGGAGCGCAGACCTTTCCTCTGAGGAGTGTGCGTTTCTGAGATGTTAGACAAAGTAAACTGATGAGAACAGGTTAAATTGTCAAAAATGTAATAAAGATAGTCTGCTTTTACATTAACCTTTACGCCTCAAAGGGTATTCTTGAAGTTTTTTTCTCAAAATACCATGCCAACATGTAATTGAGTGCATCTCAGCATTTACAGACTCTACTCAGCTAACACTTTGGATATTTCATCAGAAGTGTAAGGATTAAAACAGCTGCTGTGGTTTTAGAGATACTAGGGATGGAACATAATATTTTAATTTTTTTTCACTCTCATCTGAATAATTCTTTCACAGCATATAACCTATTTAAAACCATTCATAATGACTGAGGTTAAAAACTCTTGGAAACCATAAATCCACTTGTGGACATTAACTGTGCAAAGATTCATGCTGCTAAAATTAATTGGAGCAAAGTTACAGAGGTTTTAGTAAAGAAATAATACAGGACGGACCATGATGGTACCATTAATAAATGTTAAGAAATCTGAAGTTTTTACTTCCAAAAGTTATTTATTTTTTCTTACCTGCCTTAAAAGACTTGTTATTGAATGTTTGTTCTTTTGAAAAAATTATCTAAACATTTATTTGTCACGATATATATTATATAAAATAATAAAAATATTTTTGACTTCAGTTGGACCATATTCACTCTAAGTCAAGTGAAAAACAACTTTTAACACACTTTACAACATATTTAGGTATCTGTTTTGACTTGCTTTAAAAAATAATGTCAAAGATTTTTCCTTTACAAATTTGCTTGAATGTATTTACAGCTTTGCAATGATGCCATTTAATACAATTTGTCTACTTTCTGATTCAACTTCTTGACATTTGAACTGTATTTGGTGAATGTAAAAATAGTTTCCATGAGCTTTTAGCCAAGATTATTTGGTTTCTTTTGTTACCAAACATGTCCAGGACAGACCTGAAGTTAAAAGAAATAGAAAACGGTAAAAGCTGTTTTGCCCCCGATACCGGGGGCATGGGGCTCTAGAGGTTAAACAAATCAGCACTCCCCCACCCTCCCTTTTGCAGTGCAGCTTTTAAACACATCTTTAAAAAAGGGCCTGGAGAAAATGTGTTTCTCAAAAAACTAAACATGCATTTCACCTTTCGGAGTCTCGGGAACTCCCAGAGGGCAGATGATTTTGCGAATGCAATATTCAGAGCGAATGCCGTATGGTCCCACATCCCGTCGCTTGATGATCTCGGTGGTGGTGATTTCGGTATCTGAGGTTTCTGTAGCAATGAGTGGGGATAGGGCTGGGTTGGTACGATGAGAAGAAAGGCCCGAAAAAAAAATGGAGGAAACCCACTCCATCTTATGAAAAATAACTACCAAATGAGACTGGGAGCAATCATTCTGATCTGTTTCAATCTCTGAGTCAAGCATGAATAAGGATGAAAATATATACATGTATCAGTTTTCAACATTATATCTTGCAGTTTCTATATCAAATTAAACCATTCATTGAAACCAGCAGAGTTTATGACTTTGTTTCTTTCTCCCCCCCAGATGGAACACCATTTTTACTGTATGGTTTAAAGGGTGGTGTTCTACCTGTACGTGTCGTGCCAACGGCAGCAGACGGTTTCACGGCCATGTCGTCCCATCTCAGACAAGCCCACAAAAGTCTCAGCATGAGGCTCACGCCAGCCAGAGACTTCACCGTCTGCAGCCGGTACCTGGAGGAAGGATTAGTCATGAATAGGAGCAAGTAAACATTCCCAGATCTCCAAATTACCAATGTAATGGTTTCTGCTATTCACCAGCGCAGTAATTACTCCCTCGCAGTTACAGAAAACAAACTGCTGCACAATCATGGGACAGGAAGCGCTAGATCAAAACAGACTGAGGTTGTTGGCCAAGCTGTTGTCCCTTCTCGACCATTTTCAGGAAACCAACAGAATAAGCTGCTTTCATTTTAAATAAATCATTTTGTGCACTAGTTTGGGTGTGGGAACAATATCCTTCCTCGCCAAAAAGCATATTAAACACTTATTTCACATAGTTTATATGATTTTTTAAAAATTTACAGTGACTTGAGGTCATCTGTCAGCGAATAATTCCCAAAAGAAGACACATATATACCTTATCTGCATGGTAATAATGCTTTTCAGACAAGGAATGTGACCCAGAAACACATCTTGAACATCTACAAAAACATGAGCTGCAGTGTAAGTTGGTAGATATTTAGTTTCCCATGAATAACCACGGGTGGAAAAATTTGCAGAAAGGCTGCAGGACTTGGGTCGGTACACAAAGTGAACATCATGACACCTCTCTGACCAACGAATGATTCATGTCTACTGCGGGACGCTGAGGTCTGGTCAGAATAACCAGAGGTCCCTGTGTGACAGCAGACTGGGAGCTGGAGCGTCACTCTCAGCCAAAGCCACTAATGGCAGACCGGAGGGAGAGGACATGGAAGATAAATTAACACAGGATGTGTCACTGTGACAAAAACAGGAGAAGATTAAAAGCTGAATGACAAAGAAAAAATATGTCACTCTTGAAGCAATTTTTTTTTGTTTTGTAATACAGTAAATGTTGCCTGAAAGTGGACATATCATGCTTTTAAATCCTTCTTTTTCACATTTAAATCATTCATTAAATCAGTGGGGTCTATATAAAGTGAAACTGCAATACTTTGTTCTGAATTCCTCCTTATTGTAACTCCACAAGCCCCTCTTTCACTGCTTTTCTGAGGTGCATCTCAGATCAACTCGTTTTGAGGCTGTCTCTTTGAATCCAAATGAGGCACTTCACACCCCGCCCCCCTCCAGCTCCCAGACCAGTCCATTCTAGTTTGATAAGAGGGGATATATATATATATATATATATATAAATATAGTATCTTACTGATACATAAATTATTTATCTTACAGATAAATTAATTATACTGTTATCTTTAAATTTTTTTTATAGTTTTATTGTAATTTTGTGTATGTGTACTGTATGTGTATGTGTATATGTACTGTTTTATTCCTATGTGATGCGATTGCTGTGAAACACTTTGGTTAACTGAGGTTGTTGTAAATGTGCTACATAAATAAACTTTGACTTGACTATAAAATGTTGCAGAAACATTTCATTTAAAAATCAATGAACTAAAAGATGTCAACAAGGGAAGACTTGTCCAACCAGATTTACATGTTGGAGCCAGAGTCTGACCCAGATCCAGAGGGAATAAAAATGACAAAATTATAGTTGGTAAGTCCATACAGCAGTTTTGTTGCAAATACTGTGATGTAATAGTTCAGAAAATACCATAGAAAATAAAGAAAATTGAATGAGCTGAAAAATATGACCTCACAAAAAATATAGATATCCTTGCAGCACAAGGAGAGACTAAATTGAACTTTTCTGCACTCAAACACAACAAAATGTATTTAATGATTAAAAAAGGGGATTTTGAATATGTCCCATTTCAGCTAATGTTGGATAGTTCAATGTTCTTTATACAGAAACTAGAGGGTGTATACTAAAACTACTATGGTAATAAAAAGGTTTTGTTTATGAAAAAATATAGTCCATCAGTTGATCTGTAAGCACAGTGATGTTTTTCCTGTTTTCAGTCATTTTTTGTATTTCCTTCTTTAGCACAACACAATGTTGACTGGAGGGGGTATTTTGTGACTGACGTGTTGTGATGCTGTAAGCTTCAGTTTCCAGTAATTTCACAGTCTAATCCAGTATTTGTATATGAACTAGTATCAAAAATACAAAGTGATGCTGAATGTAAGGCTGGGGCTATCTATTGAATTGCTCAGGCTGCCACAGTTACACAAAATGGAAGGGGAAAACACTCCATTATGAAAAAGAACAAGCATTAATTTCTTTTACCTTATAAATGTGTTCATTTTGCTACACTGAATTATAAATTTAAAATTGATTTAAAATTATTTTTTAATATTAAATGAAATATAAAAATAAAAAACTTCACCCGCAGGTTGCCTGTTTTATAGCCCTGCTGTAGGCTCACTCTTTTTA
>NW_013952786.1:122738-126494 GCF_001266775.1 Austrofundulus limnaeus
ATTTTATTGTTTAGATTGTAACTCTCTGACAAGAGATTAAAATATATTAGAATAAATGCAAGTCAAATTGAAAAATAATTATCAGTTTAAACTGACATCTAGTTAGAACTGAAAACAAAAATATTTAGAAAACACAAACATGTTTTTCTTTTCTTCCATTAGATACAGCTTTATGTTTTTCTGATCTAAAATATCATAAATTCACATTAAATATTTCAATTACCGGTATTAGCTCTCGACTGATCAGTCAAGCAATAGTACAATAGATTTTTATTTAAATATAAACTTTTCATTTCATTAAAAACTGATCAAAAACTTTGATTGTGGTTTATTAATAATTTGCTACGTCCAACCGTGTCTCAACCCTTAGCTTTTATTTGATGTGACCAGGATGATTTTGAGGCTTGACATGCCAAAAAATAAATAAAAATAAAAACCTCTAATTATGTTCAAACAGGGAAGAAGATTGTGAATTTACCTCCAAGTGATGCCGAATGTGGGTCTGGGTGACGGATACGGCCAGATATCCTGAGCAGGTTTGGCGTTATAGCTAAACACGGGTACCTCTCGGAACCCGCCTCGCCTTGCCAGCACCTTCACGTCATCGTGGGGCAGCACAAAAATACTCCTCCGGCTGCTCTTGGTGACAAACTTGCGGTAAGAAGGAAGAGCTGTGTCGGAGCGCGTCTTCTTTGTGCGGGAGAATTTGAGAAGTCGCACTCGTCCCCTTGTCGACGACGTGTCTTCCTGGCTCACGGCGACACAAGACATGGTGGTTGTTCCACCGGTGCCGGTTGTTGACTCGTAAATACAAGCCGACTGTGTTGTTTTCTGTTCCTGCATCACTACTTCACTCTGGCTGTCGTCCGACTGACTATCCAGTCCGCAGGAAGACATTTTGGTCACGGTTGTTTTGGTCATGGTAGAAAGGGTAGAGACTGCGCTGCTCTCCGTCGTCACTACAGGATGTTTCAACTCTCCGGATGCTTTCAGCTGCACACTGACTGTCGTGGTGGTGGTGGTGGAGGAGGTTACCTGGGTAACGATGGTCTTAAATTGTTCCGTTGACCCACTGTTACTGTTTTCCTCTGTGAAGTCGTCACTCAGACTGGACTCCTCTGCTGAAGGAATAGGAGAGGGAGCCATTCTTATAATCTTGACCACAGGAGTGGGTTTGGTCTCCACAGCATTAAAGGCTGAGGTGCTGTTGTTCTGCAGAGGGCTCAGAGTAGTCGCTGCAACCGAGCCAATGTTGTTTTCAAGTCTCGTCAACTTAAGAGGAGGTTTGTAGTCCTGGTCTGATATGGTTACCCGTTCCTCTACCTCGGAGTCTAAACGTGGATCTTTTTCTTTAATCACGACTCTGTTATTCAGAGGGGTCAAATCCCCGTTCACTAATGGTTTTTGTTGGGTGCCGTCCTTCAGGGAGACAGCCAGCTTTTGTACCTCAACTTTACCAGTGCTGTTCAGCTTGGGCCTGTCTGTGAGCACGCCATTGTTCTGGTTCATTACAGAGTTACTCACTATGCTTTCACTTTCCAAACCAGCATTACCATTTACCTGAGGCAGAGGAGAAAATGGCTTGGAAGTGCCATCAGATACAGCTCCATTGTGTGCAATGCTCTGCATGCTGTCTCGGTTCTCCTCTGGCCCTAAGCCGTTTTCCTCCATGTCAGAATGCACGCAGCGTACACTTTCTGCATTTCGCTCAATGGGTTTAAAATGTGATGTGCTTGGACTGGTTTTTTGGTCAGCAGTACTACAAAGCGTCCTTACAGAGTCTGTGTTTTCAGTGTGTTCAGCCTTGGTTACATTTGATGCAACGCAGACTGTTTGTTGCTCCAAGGAGCTCCGAATCCCCCCACCTTCACCCGCTTGTCCCAAACTTTCTGCACTGGTTTCCTTTGGCCCCGTAGTCCTTTCCTCCGTTTCTTGGTGCATGGATGTGGTCTGATTTAGCTGCAAATCTGAATTTTCACCTGTACCCGTGTTGCAATTGTCTTTGAGTGTAGAATCGGAAACAGGGGAAGGAGGAGTGCTGGGGAGCTCGGCTGCACTCTCTCCTTCCTCTGGTCCCCCAGCTTCTCCCGAAGATGGTATCGTGGAGGATTTCTCCACTTTCACGGCTCCTCCCGGTGTGCACGGAGTCTGAACGAGAGCGTGGGGCCTGAGCGGCGACCGCGGACGAACTGGCGTGCCCAAAGACGAGGCTGTGTAGGATGAGACCGGCGTGGACACCAGGGGTTTGGATGCAGGAAGCTGTTGTCTTTGCCTCTCTTCAATCAGGTGTTGCTTGACCCTGCGCTCCAGCAGGCTGTCCAGCTTGCAGGCCTTCACCTTCTTCTTGTAGGCGATGCGAGTAAGGAAGCCCTTGCTGACATCCACAACATCGTAGTTGAACGGTCGCAGAGAGTCATCTATTGGCTCCGCTTTTAGGGAAACCTTATTCTCTTCAACACTGAACCCTAGAGGGAAAATATAAATTTTGATTCACATTAATGTGGAATTAGGACAATTAGTTAGGGGTTTTCAAGTCATTTGGGTCTGGGGACACCTTACAAGGGCGAAAAAATATTCCAGGGACCCCCCTCATAAACCAAATGCTCTTTTAAAAGATAATTTATTGTCATTTCAACCCCTAAATGCCATGGGAATATATATTTTTATTAAGTTTATTAAGTTTGTTTTATTAGTTCATTGTTCTCCATGCATTTTTAAAAACAAAAACCAAATTAACATTTTAGTAAAAATGTTTGAGGACCCCCAAGATATCTCTTGCGGATCCCTGGGGGTCCAGGGACCCCAGTTTGAGAACCTCTAGAGTCTAGACGAATTAACCAATATGAGTTAACTCGAAACTGAGCTAACTCGAAAATTAGAGCAGAGGTTCTCAAACTGGGGTCCCAGGATCCCCAGGGGTCCGTGAGAGGTATCTTGGGGGTCATCAAAAATAAATTGTTAATTTGTTTTTATTTTTAAAAATGCATGAAGAATAATGAACTAATAAAACAAACAATCAGCCTAATAAAAATACAGTATTCCCATGGCATTTAGGGGTTGAAATGACAAAAAACATGGAGTTTATGAGGGGGGTCCCTGAAATCTTTTAGCCGTTGCAAGGGGTCCCCAGACTCAAATAGCTTGAGAACACTTAGAGCAACAGACCATTTTAACTAGACATACAGAAGTATTGATTTAAATAAAAACAATTTCTATATTATTGTCCTTTTTAGGTTTTAAAGGGATCCCCGATTAGTTGTAACATTAGACTTTATTTGATAAACATATATTTTAACTGTAAAATAAAGATTGTAAAAATACTGTAGGCTGTTCAGTTTTGTACATTTTTAACAATATATTTTAACATGGAGAAAGCCATTTTATTACACAAAGCATTCTGGGTAAATGATGATGTGGATAGGTCCTCGGTGTAAGCGAGCTATATCCACCCTGAAGGTTAACCTTGGACAATATCTGATGATCGACTCTTTTAAATGAAACCAGAGAGCGTTGACAGAGAGGAGAATGTGTAGCGCTGAGCTGATACATATGTATGGTGATAGCATCGGGGCTAACACTAAAGCTAACAGGCTAATCTGAGGTTCTTCCATGAAGCAGCTCTGTTGTCCTCCTTCTCCTCTCTGTCAACGCTCTCTGGTTTCATTTAAAAGAGTCGATCATCAGATATTGTCCAAGATTAACCTTCAGGGTGGATATAGCTCGCTAGCAGCCTCGCACCAAGGACCTATCCACGTC
>NW_013952786.1:126572-128027 GCF_001266775.1 Austrofundulus limnaeus
GGTCTTGGCCATTAAACTCCCGGGGTGAAAAGTTTCCCCACTCCGCCCCTGTCCTTCTCCTCTCTGTCAACGCTCTCTGGTTTCATTTAAAAGAGTCGATCATCAGATATTGTCCAAGATTAACCTTCAGGGTGGATATAGCTCGCTAGCAGCCTCGCACCAAGGACCTATCCACGTCATCATTTACCCAGAATGCTTTGTGTGTAAATAAAATGGACCTGTCCGTGTAATATATTTTTTAAACTTTTAGTTAAAAAATGATCAAAACTGAACAGCCTACAGTATTTTTACAGTCCTTATTTTACAGTTAAAATAAATGTTTAAAGTCTAATGTTACGACTAATCATGGATCCCTTTAACATAGTACTGAGTAGCATTCATAAGAACATAAATGTCATGTCATACCTTGCTTTTCTTTTGAATCCACTTCCATACTTGAAGGAGACTCATCTGCAGACGATGACTCTGTCTTAGTCTCTTTACCATCCGTTTCTTTTTTTATGTTTTCCTCAGTCTTCTCTGTGGAGTCCAGCTCTTGAGCACATGGCTTAGAGAGACATGTGGAGTTTTGATCTTTTGCGTCGATGTTAGGCGCGGCACAGTCCTGAGTCTCTGGTGCGATTACACTGGGCCGTCGGCTCAAGTCCAGCAGGGAACATTTCTTGCCCAGTTTAGCATCTTTTGAAAAAGAGAAGTAGAGAACTTTTTTTATTTTAATTTAAATGAACATAAGTAATTTAGCAGCTCCAGCCATTTGTGATTAAATTACAAAACCTTAGAAAACCTGAGTAGGATTTGAAAGAAGACCAATCAAAAACAGGAAAAGCAAAATCCCTAAACCTTTCCTTAGCTACTGTCAAAATAACTAAAATCTTTTTAAAGTTATAAATCTATAAATCTAGCCCAGGACTTTTTGTTGTTGATTTTTGGAATTGATAAAAAATAAAAATAAAAATAGTGCTTCATATAATCAAAAACTTGTTCTAGACCTTCCAGTTCTTTGCGGTAGTTGGCGTTGGTGTTGCCAGGAAGCTTGGGTTCAAAGCGTGGTACGTAGGTCTTACTGATCCAACTCCAGCCTCCGTAACCTGTAACACGATACTCCTCTCCTTTCTGCTTCCACACCTTTATTTATGACAAGACGTGGAAAAAGACACACACAGAAAAAGATTAACACTGCAATAGAAAATATTAACAAAAATCCTATCGCCTTAGCAAAATGCCTACGTTTCCCACTGCAATGGCCCATTCTCAACTCATTTCTCTTTTGTTGTACACGAGTTATAGATGCTTGTGTTGTTATTGCTTAAAATACAATCTGATTTATGGTACAAATGGGCAAGGTTTTTAAGGATTAAAAGGAAAAAAATTGTATAGGTCTTCTGGACGGGTTCTTCTTTAATGAAACGTTTCGTCTCTCTTCCAAGAGACTTCTTCAGTCTGAGAGTTTCAGGC
>NW_013952786.1:128382-130528 GCF_001266775.1 Austrofundulus limnaeus
CTGTAAATGAGTGAAAACTGCAGAGTTCTGGCCATTAGATGTAGCTCGTCTGTGTTGGGACATTCTTTTGAACAGTGGTTGCTTTGTTTCCCCGATGTACGTTTTTAAGGATTGTTAAAAAAGCAGTAAAAGAAATAAAACCTACCTGGTGCTTGATTGGAAATGTGTATTTGACCCAAGTTGCCTGTTGCATCGTCTCCTCCTCTTCCAGCTTCCTTTCTCTCTTCTTCACTTTCTCTTTCTCTTCACGCTCCATAGATGTCATGCGATTTAACCTAAACATAGATTTTCTTTTTAGAAATTCTCATTAAAGGAAGTCTAAGTGTAGTCTGGTACGTAAAAATAAGTTAAAATATGAGACAGTATTGAAGGATAATTTGAATTTTTCTCATTATGACATGAAAACAAGCTTGGTAAATGGTACTGAACTTATAGAGCGCCTTTCAAGTCCCTCCGGACCCCAAAGCGCTTTACACTAACAGACATTCACCCATTCACACTCACATTCACACACTGATGATGGCAAACTACACTGTAGCCACAGCTGCCCTGGGGCACACCGACAGAGGTGGGGCTGCCATACATCGGTGCCACCGGACCCTCTGACCACCATCAGTGGGCAAGGTGGGTGAAGTGTCTTGCCCAAGGACACAACGACTGAGACGGCTGGACAGGGGATCGACCCAGCGACCTTCTGGTTGCAGGACGACTCACCTAACCACTCCGCCACAGCCGCCCTTGTTGGACAAAGCGTGCAAACGTTTAGACGAGACCTCTGTTCAGTACCTGAATAATTATCTTTTACTGCTGTTTTCATTTGTTCTTCAAACAGCCAACACAAGCCAAATGTCTGAAACATTTCTTTCTCACTTGCTTTGATGGTTAAAATTCTCACACACGTATAAATTCTGGTTCTGAACCTCGTAAAATCTCCAACAATCACCTCTTTAAAAAGAGCTGGAGGTGCTGAAGCAGTAGTTGCAGCAGAGGTGGGTGGTGCTGGGCCGGTTGTGGACCTGAACTCCAAATATTTTGCCTGACATCTAAGGTGGGCTGTCTGAGCTGATCTGGTTGCGTTCAGCTCAACAAACTAAACGGAGCACGTGTTCTTATGAATCTGCACTGATTGCTCGATTAGGTGTGAAGAGTTGCAAGATTTTGTTTTTAAACCTAAATTTCAACATA
Organism: Austrofundulus limnaeus; assembly: GCF_001266775.1. NCBI lineage: Eukaryota > Metazoa > Chordata > Actinopteri > Cyprinodontiformes > Rivulidae > Austrofundulus > Austrofundulus limnaeus. The sequence continues at coordinate 129,568 of NW_013952786.1, forward strand.
ATTTGGGTGCATTTTTCAAAATCTCTGAACAAATCCAGAGATATCAAATAACCTAACAGGTAGGTTTTTGGTCTGTGGGAGGAAACCAGAGCACCTGGGGAAAAAAAAACCCCACACATGCACGGAGAGAACACGCAAACTCAACCCACTAAAGCCACAGACCAGGATGTTAAGTAGTACAAAAATTTAATAAATAGAATATACATTATTTTTTATAACAGTTTTTTTTATTCTCTGCAAAAAAAGCTAAATCATTTGAGTGGTAGTTCTTATTTTTTTGTTTTCAAACACTGTTTTACACTTTTTAAAAGTTAGAGTTTCATACAAACACAGCGTGTGTACAGTATACACGCAAGATTGTATTTTAATTCTTATTAGGACCGTGTATCAACTTCAATTTAAACACAAAACCTAATACCTAAATCAAAAATGCTATTCCACTTTATTAGGACTGGGCTCTGGTTCCCAAAAGGACTATTGGTCCTGATAAAGTGGGAGTTTATACCAGAAACAGTCCTAAAGGGTAATAAAAACCAGGTTAAACACACGTTTGTTCTTCTATCCTCATGGGGACTTTGCATTGACTGCCATTCATTTACTGGTTATTTCTACAGCCTAAACCAGGGGTGTCAAACTCATTTTCACCGAGGGCCACATGAGCGTTATGGTGGCCCTCGAAGGGCCACTTGTAATGAACTTTGACTAAACTGAGTTTTAACACGTCCTCTTTTAAACACTGATAAGAACTAAGTGTATGACTGACTAAATATGAAATAAATAATGTTCGGTTTTTTAACCTAGGAACTCAGAGAGACAACAGAAACCCCGGCCGAACATTAATCAATGACAACAGAGACCAGTAAGATTTATAGATTCACTTTGCAAAGAGGAGAAATTCAGTGATACTCAGCTCGAAAGCTTGGTGAAGATCAGAGAAATTCTGACCTCTGGGGGCGTGAAC
>NW_013952786.1:133668-165817 GCF_001266775.1 Austrofundulus limnaeus
GTCTCAAAACAAGATCAAAAATACTTTTTGGCTGGATATAAGATTTTAAAACTTGGTAAGGTGGACATTTTTTGCAGTGTAAGAACTGAACAAACACACGCAGAAAATTACAAAAAAAAAAAAAATGTAAACCTTAAAACCAGCTAGGTTTTAAGGTTAAGGTTTATTTAAAAAATAAAAAAATAAATAAAAACTTTGATGCCCTAGTTCTCTGCTCTCTTTATACCTGTGTGAGGCCCAGTTGGGGTGCATAAACGGTGCTGGAACGTTGTTCTCCAGCTGGATGATGGTGAGTCTCAGTGTGGAGATGGTCAGAACCTTAGAGCCGTGAATAGACCCGTTCCATTTAAACTCTCCCGCTGTCGTCATGCAGAACTTGTGGGAGAGATGTCGCCTCTTGTCGTGGTCCTAAAAAAATAAATAAATAAAAGAAGAAATGCAGATTAACCATCTAAAAATTAAATCTGTTCTACAAAAGCTACATAAAAAAGTCAAGCCTGTTGGACACAAGTTCAAATGATTTCTTAGAATTTAAATAGTGTTGTTTTTTACTTGTATGTCTTGACAAAAATGATCGAACAAACCATAAACACGGTCTTCCAGCTACTAAAGGTGTATTTTGTGACACGTGATAGTTAATGGTAAAGGTGAATCCTGCTACTTGCCTCTCTGTGCTGGTGCTTGTTGAGGGCCAAAAGATTGGCGCTGAACTGGTTGTGGTAGACGCGGTACTTGCCCTCCTGGCCGAGCTTGAAATACTGGCTGATGGTCCCCTTCATCACCACCTCCTTGCTGCTGCGTGTGCTGACCCGGGTGATGTCGCCTTGTGCATTCACAACCAGGACCTACAGAAGTAACCATAAACACATCTGAAATCTGCATATCTGTAACCGAATGTTTTCAGTTTGGCTCTAAGTGTGTTTTTCCATCTAATGTTTGAGGAGAACATTGGGCCTCATGCAAAAACATGTTCATATTCTTATCCTAAATTTCTCTTATTTTAGTTCGTACGAAGGGTTCGTACGAACATGCCACGTCAGATTCAACAAACTCTTCTATCTTCAGGAAAAGTGTGTAAATGAGCTGCGTAAACCGATGAATGCGTATCAGGTGCTCGCGCACGGGGAGAGGAGATCTGCATAATTACCAACCCAAAAACACCATATAAGGCTACATTTCCTGCCTCAGATATCAGGAAGAGTCCATTCATGAAAATGGCAGCAAAAACTAAAAAGAAGAACTTTATGAGTTCAGAGATTGAAGTCCGTCTGTCAGAGATCCAGAAAAGAAAATCTGTCATTTTTAGCAGGTCAGCTGTGGAATAAAAAGAGCTGCTAAAAGTATAAACAACTGTGTTAAATCGTTTTCATTTATTCAGAAGCCACACCATCTCGCACCGTACCCCCACGTGGTCGCAAGTGGTGTCAGTTGCGGTTCTGAAATAAGCATTTTAAAATGTTTTCAAAWTATGTCTGGCACTTTGGAGAAAATCCAGGACTCGCTGGAGGGATTGTGTATCCCCTCTGGCCTGGGAACTTCTCAGAGTCCCCCAGAACGAGCTGGAAAGTGTCGCTGGGGAGAGGGAAGTCTGGGTCTCTCTCCTGGACTTGTTGCCTCTGCGACCCGACTACGGATAAGAGGAAGAAGATGGGAGATGGAGACTTTGGAGAAAATAGCATAGCTGATGTGCTAAATAAATCTCAACAAAATAAAATTTGATTTAAAAAAACATCTGGCAAGATAATTATATACCGAGACAAATTAAACTTCAATTAATGCATAGTTTAAGTTGGTTTGTAGTTTGAGATCTTCATATAAATATCGTAGTTTTATACAACAGCATTAGCCATTTTTTAAATTTAAACAACTTATATTGTTAGTCTAAATTATTACATTTAAATCTATTATTCTAATTCAAACAGAATAGCCTATTGTCAAGACAATCATAGAGTGTGATTTATTTTCAACTCAAAATATCTTCAAACTAATGAAATATAAATTTAGTAGTGAAGAAAATCAGTCTAGATAACAGCAGACTGACTGCTYGTAAAATATACGACAGGTCTGGACCACTCGTGAATTTCGTTTGTATCTAGGGCTGCCAAGATTAGTCATTAAAATAAGCGATGACTAATTTAATAATCGATTAATAGTTTTCTTTTTTTTTTTGTTCTTTACTTTGTTTTTCTCTCCAAACTGCTTTGACACCTTCCACTGCCACATCTGCCTTTCTGTCATTGACACACATGCACAGTAGTGGTAACTGGGGTAGGCCGTGGACGTCACAAGACATTATACAGACTACATTATGCAGCAGGGCTATTCAACTAAATTGCTCAGGGGGCCACAGTTACTGCCGGTCAACAGCTGAGGGGCCAAACATCCAGCAATGAAAGTTATGTAAAGAAACCAAGTATTACAAAGATCAGTTACCTTTAAATTAGTTTATTTTGTTGCATTTAATCATGAATACAACATACAGAACCCTAGAAAAGTAGTGATAATTACACATTATCAAAAACAAAAAGAACACATTCTGCCTCATATTTAACACAAATAATATTTTAACATCTCTGACTTGCCAAATTTTTAAACCAATTTTATTTTCACTTTCATCATTTTATCTTCAACTGCTTGTAGTTTTAACAGTCTTGAGTGTTTATAGAAATGGTTTTTACCAGCTTATAGCCAAGATTCTGACGTTTCTGTAGACACCAAACATGTCTATGTTTAACTAAAAGAACTTTGAGTAATTAAAGTAGAAAACCGGGGTTTTGGGCTTAAGAGATGAATGAACCAGTTGGCGGGCCGAACTTTGGTCACTCGGCCCGCGGGCCGCCAGTTGAATAGCCCTGTTATACAGGCTCTGGTATCATGGCTACCTGGCAACGGAGCTCAAAAGTGTGGGACCATTTAAAGAAAATGAAAGAGGAACCTGTGCAATATTTGCAAGGAAGAACTTGCCTTCCACAGCAATTATTTTTAGTTAGCATATAGCTAAAATCTAACCATGGTTATATAATAGCAGCTGCATTCTGGCACGATAAGCTTTATGTTTTATATTCAATTAATCACTGATTATTTTTTTCGATTAGTCGACTAATCGGATCATAAGTTAATCGACTATAAAAATAAGAGTTTGTGGCAGCCCTATTTGTATCTGAAAAAAATCTTAGAATACGAGAAAACTGGTGAATGCCACAAATTATCCTAAATCACTCGAACACGCACCTTAAGAACATATCTGTTCGTACGAACAGTTCTTGCATGAGGCCATTGTTTGTTTGTTTTTTCATTCCTCACCTCTTTGCCCTCCTTGAAGCCCCTGTTGGCTTCGTGAACAGCAGCTGCAACCTGCTGGTTTTTCAGCTGACTCAGCTTGCTGTCGGGGTTTCTTAGCCGGGTCACCATGCGAGTGGCTGAAGACTTCTTACTGCTGAGATTTGTCATTTCCCCACCGGTCGAGTCTTTGCTGTCCCCTGAAAGTCCAACAACCAGTTCAGTCATAAAAACACAGACAAATAAAAAACAATAAAAGTAGGTTTTGACAAGCGAAAACCAACTAGTATGATTTCTTAACGGTGGTAAAAAATAAAATAAAATAAACAGAGCACACAAAAACAAACCTGCATCATCGAGGCTCGCCAGAGACGACTGAGAGGACCGGTCTGCTAAGTCTGGGGGCTCGGGAACCCTGGGTGGGACACCGGTTCCTAAGCTGCTGTTGCTGTTCTCCTCAGAGGGATGGCTCAGGGTGGGGACGCCATCTCCACAAACTGGGACAGAAACCGATGATGGGTTTTCTGCCAAAACATTCAGAGAATGAGCTTTAATGCTATCAGAAGGTCTGCATGTTTTATTAGTGCTGAAGTTATAAAAGCAACATTTTATTCCTGAACTGCTTTAAGCAGTATGACATATGAACACAGAGCAAAGTGACGGAACTTGAGAACCATAAAAAAGTTAAAACTGGGGCTTGAGAGAAAAAAAAAACCCTCTTGAATTGGTAAATAAAATCAGTTTGATTGTGGCTCCCTCTGCTGATAGGCCATGAGTAACGCATGCAGCAAATAGAACAGGAACTTTCCTGAAGAAACATGAAAAAGAATTTTGTTCGAGGAGGATTGTTATTGTTGATGTTTTTGTTTTGTTTTTGTTACTTAAAGACTATTAGTATTGTTTATTTTATCTTCTTTTCTTAAAAGGGGCAGATAGATTTTTTTCTTCTTTCTGCTACCTTGCATTTTATTTTTTGATTTGTTTTTTTATGTAAAATTTGTTGTTTACTTTACAGGAAATGAAAACAAAAAGGCTGTGCACATTTGATCACACTAAACAAAACATTTTTACTACTAAGATGAACAATGTCTGATCAAAGACGTCAAACGAGCCACAGAAATGCTTTTAGTAAATGGATGTTGTTTGGAGTCCAGTTTTGGCTCTGAACATTTTAGAGACGATTAAAAAAAGAAGTCTACTAATCCTCAAAGGGGAAATTAATTCTCTGCATTTTTCCCCATGTTTTTTTTCTCATCGCACATGCGAATACAGACCAAAATGCAGCTGGGGGCCCAGAGCGGGGCAAATGAGGTTTCCCCACACACATTTTTCTCCCGTCTGGGGAGTTGAACCGGTGACCTTCCGATCACCGTCACAACAGAGACGCCCTCTCACCGTGCTAACGTGTGCTCTCAGAGTGCATCGATCAGTACAGTGATAAAAGAGGTGTGGGAATAAACCGACGTGCTGCTGTCACTGAAGCTGCTGATGCTGGCAGGACCCCTGCCACTTTTTATCCACCTGACTCCAGGGGGCGCTGCTGTGGAAATGACCCCTTCCTGTCAAAAACATCACAAGAAGCTGTAAGCTTTGGCTAACAGAGGTAGCAGAGCACGGCCCGAAGCTTATTTGAACGTATTTTGCGTTCGGATTAGCAGAATAAACTCAGTTAATATTTTTTTTGTTTTTTTGTTTTAGGGCTGTGAAATTAATCGAGTTAACTCATATTGATTAATTTTATTGCTAGGCGTAGATTAAAATTTTTTAATCATGATTAATCTAACTTTTTTCTTTTTTTATCAATCACTTTACTATGGCTGAATATGTAGGTTTGTATATTGCAATGCACTCAGTGCCAGATCATGTTTGTAAATGAGAAGTGGTTCTCAAACAGTTTACCTGGATAAATAAAGGTTAAATAAATAAAATAAATTAATAAAAAACTCCATGTGTAACATTATGTACAGTTTTTTTTGTCTTCTTATGGCTTATTTTATTTTATCCATTTATGTTTTGCTGACAACTTTGACCTTAGCATCTATCTTTCATTCCTCATGTAGTACTCAGTTTGGAAAGAAAAATACTTGAATTCTTGATTTAACCTCATTATTCTGCACGAGATTTAACTGACTCAAATATGTTTGGAGCATTTTTAGGTCCTGTTTTATGTTCAAAAAAATCACGTCTAAGCATCACTTTTGTTTTCTAAATAAAAACATTAAAAACTAATTAATAACTCAAGTAATTTATTTTATCAATATGCAATAGAAATGTATATTAAATTTAAGATTACTCATGATTAATTCACAGCTACTTCCGGATTAATCAGATTAAAAATATTAATCATTTGACAGCATTAGTTTTTTTTTACATTTAATAACTGTAGTGAAGTTAGGCCTGCTATGATATTAGGAAAACCTGCGATGTGTGATAACAGTGTTTACTATTGCGATGACGATATGACTTGTTGTGTTGATGCCTTTCTGCACCGGGTTCAGAGCAAAAAAAAAAGAAACATTTCAATTCCAGCACGAATTTTTATAAATTTGAATAAAAATGCATATTACACAGGCTATTATTGCAATGATGATGATAAGTTTTCTATATATTGTGCAGCCCTAAGTGGAGTTTACTAAAAAGGCCTAGCAAAGTCCAGATACCCGTTGTGCTGTTTGCTGATGCAACAACCAGACCAAGCTAAGTCAGTCAGTGGCTTCAACAAGTATTCTGAACACAAACCTGCAACCAAAACAAAGGGTTTCCTATGAAAAGTGTTATCGTTTCCATAACCTAGCTACAGATGAGGAATCAAGAATGTGGCTGCAAAATCAGAATCTGAAGCGACTGCCAAAACTCTGCACGTTTGATCATTTCACCTTGTTTACGAAAGGTCGACGCAGGATAACCTGCATCCTAGTGGCTTGTTTACAACAAAACACTGGAGAAGGGATGCAGAAAAAAAAGTGCAAAGAGAATATCAGGTATGATTTCAAGTGTAAGAAGGAAAATGTTTGTATTAGGAATTGTGCTTTTCTCTGCAACTAAAATGCAATGAGTGTTTTTGGCACGGCAGGCCAGCAAAACACTTAAGTATTATAGTTTCACAACAAACGTATTTAAGAATGACCCCCAAGATATTTTCTTCTAATCTTACTCTAAATTTTTAGATTATAGCTGTGACAATGGTTTTCCTTATTTTTGCAAAAGACTTAGGTCAGAGTTAACAACAAATGTTTCAGTCAAGAGTGGTTTTGGCTGGGCTTTATGTCCGCTTTAAGGTAATTTATGTCCCATTTCTTTAAAAAAAAAACACGACCGGCCTTATCACTGTGTAGGTTCTGATACGCCTCAGAGCTTTTCAGGTTGTTTATCGAGTAATCGAGTCAATGAAGTAGCTGTGTAATCTGCAGCCACTTCTTCAGGTCGCCCTCCTTCCAATCCCTCGACCGCAGTAGGCAGAGGTATAATTATATTGTCCGTTTAAGCCCCAACAGGCGGTGTTCCCACATGTTTAAACTGTATTAGCTCGTACATAAACCAATGCTGGTTCTGGTTTAAGACGAAAATTGTGCCCATTATTCAAGCAAGGCATCATGGGTGCTAGGAATAAGGTGGATACCGCAGAGATCAAACTACAGTCACGTACGTCTTTTTAAGGTTCTCAGTCAAAAAAGAACCTGACTCTTATTACAGTTACTTGTTTACTTTGGCTTTTGACACTGTAAGGGGTTGTGTTGTCCATTTATACTGGATTTTATTTTTTTGTAGAAATTACTTGTTTTTATTCTAGATTTAAAATTGTGTTTTAGGTATTTTATTGTTTTTTATTCCTTGTTTTTACTTTGTTTTTTATTACCTGCTTTTATTTTTCTGTGTTTTTTTATTCCTATTTTAATTGTGATTGAGTTTGTTTTGGATGAGCTGTGTTTATTGTTCACGCTGACACTGCTTTTATGACAGAATGAATAATGAATACACTTTATTCTGTGTGTGTGTGTGTGTGTGTGTCTGCATTGTTGGAGGTTCTGGCTGCCAACACTTATTTCTTTTTCGACAGACAAAAGCCTTGTTTTGGATGAGCTGTGTTGGAATGCTGATTCTGTACAGCACTTTGGTCTATGGTGCAAAAAGTGTTTTACAAATAAAAGTTGTATTGGATTGGAGTTGTATCTGTGCCGCTGCATACTTTTAGATAGTCTTCTTGCAGGTAAAGTTTACATTTATTTGCTCCTCTGCACAGAAATAGAAAGAGAGGAACTCATGAGGCTCGGGGGAAAAAACACTGAAAGTTTAAATCTGGTGTTCTGCAGCTGGGTGGTCCTTTAAGGGATCAGTCAGCACTACGCAAGCCCACCTTTTCAGCAGCTGGAATTACCATTTCTGTCACTGCCTGGCTCAGAGGTAAAGAGAAGGAAGTTTCAGCCCCCTCTTTACCTCTAACAATTTGGACAATTAAACACATTGGATAAAACTGGCACCACAAACAAAAAAACAAACAAAAACAAAAACAAAAAAAAAGCAGGCTTAGAATTAAATGACTCCAAAGCAGAGATACAATTATTTGAATTCATAATTACTCAGTTTGTTAAACTTACAGACTATGAAGCAAAAGGCTGATTCCAGAATGATTTTACCCATAAATGTACCTTCGGTTTTGTTGGACACCTCCACGCTGGAACATCCTTCTGACCGACCCTCTACAGTGGACGTTATGGGCTTTGGAGTCACAGTGGTCAAAGCTGGGCTTACAGTGGAGCTTTGTATTGGAGCAGATGTTGTTGGAGCAGGTTTGTCTAGGATGCTGCGGTCCTCCTGGTCAGCTTCACAGACTATAAAACAGCATCATTAGTGTGAAACTTGTAACCAGTTAGTTTGAAGAAAATAACAAAGATGGCTTCTTTAATAATTGTTGCCTCATTCTTTTCTTTATGGCAACATTTAGGTAAAAATAGCATTTCTTTTAAAATATGAAGATAATTACCTTCACATGTGGCACCATCTGTTTTCTCTTGTGTGACCACTTCTGTTGTTCCTGGTTCTTCCTTTGTCTGATCTTTGACCCCTCCGTCCTGTTGCCCCTCACAACTGAGCTTGGCTTCCTCACCTTCCTTCTCCACCTCCAGCTCCTTCTTCTCCATCTCCAGCCGTGCTCTCTGGGCCTCCTCAGCAGCTCGTCTCTTCACCTCCTCCAGCTCTTCTTCCTTCTTAGCACGAAGTCGCTCCAGGATCTCCTCTGAGTGTGGAAGAAGCAGAGGACATGTAGTTTTTGTAAGAACAAAACTAATTCAGAGGTAAACCCAGACAAAAACAAAAATATTTTAAACATTTTATTTGCTTTCTGAACATTTAAGGAAAAATAAATACTAAAAAGTATAAAAATGACAAAAACAAATCAGCTTTTATTGTTGAGTAAAGCATAAAGGTGTGTATCTAAGTGTTGTGAAACATTCTGTTTTATACATTCTCTGTACTGAATGCACTGTTGTGTTAAAATTCATACTAAATAATTTGAGTTTTTTGTGACTTCTTTCAAAAGAAAGTATTTAATTTGGAATAATGAACAGATCAGTACGCTAAAAAGGTCATTTATTTTAATACCAAACACACAAGAACAAATTGTTACATTAAATTTTTACTTCTACTCCTAATAGTTCTGATTTTAAAGTGCCTGTAACGTAAAATTTTTGTAATAAGTTTGTATGCGTTTTTGGAAAGACAATATTGATAACATATTGCAAAACAAATTTCACGCCGTTGAGATGAACAGTTGTTGAGATATTTGCATGTGAAGAAACAGGAAGTGATGTCAAAGGGGAATGTCTGCATGTGAACAGAGAGATGCTACAATATTTAGAGAAGAATCTGATGTTTCTTTAGATTATGTTGAGTCACTATCAGAGTTGAAGAAGAGTTTAAATAAGATTTTTTTTCAATAAGACTAGAGAGTTTTTCTTAAAGAGCTCCCCTTTGATGTCACTTCCTGTTTCACTTTGCTGAGCCAAATTCAAGAGAAAATATGCCAGTTATGGGACAAAATGGTTAAAATCATGTGTATTATGCTAATTTTCTTAAATATAAACGTTTTATTTGACTTTTTGCATTTGAAGGATAAGCATGTCACAGGCACTTTATGCTTTTAGTGTTTTTTAGGAGTTAAATGAATTTCTAACAAATAAAAAAAGTAAAAAAAACCTCAATTGTCAAAGAAATCCACTTCTTTTTTTCAACTTACACATTTCTTTTTTTTATTGTCGTTTTAACACGATTGCTACAGACATTCTTATTTACCTCTAGTGATGCATGGTTTTTTTAAAGTGTTTGATGTAGGGTCGCAAGTAATGTCCAGAATTAAAGAAAAACAAAACACGGAAGCAAAGGAATAAAAATAATAATCTTCCAGTTTTGAAAAATTGTTTACATTGTCTGCTTTAGAGGAAAAAAAATGTTTTAAACCTGTTTTGAAAAAGCACCTTTAACTTATCTACACACATCTGATCCTTGTTAAAGTGTTAGTTTCCACTCCTGCTGTGGAATCACTGATTTACCATCGCTGAGAACAGCACCACGTACCGTAAACTCCAGTGGTATTTTTCCTCAACGCAATTCTTACATTCACTTCAAAAGGAAACCACATTTTATAAGAAAGATGAGCTGATGATTTGTACAGCACACAAGGCTGTGGTGAGATGAGTCTGAAGCTTCAAGTGTATGAAGTGGGTCCGACTGAGACCAGAATAAGTTTCGTATTGGTCGAGCTGATTTCTGTTGCTAAGCTAACTATGATTGGGTGGCATTCACGATTGCTGGCGAGAGAGCAGGCAAAAGTATAAGCAGACAGCATACAAGATTAAAAAAGGATAACTAGAGAATTAGCATTTTCAGCCAAAATGCACGAATGCTCGACGCTGAAAGATTTTTGTAGAAAAAATATGTACAGAAATTCTGCAATTTGTTGTAAAACAAGCTGAAATTAGCAGAAAACTGGCTAAAAATTAACCGAAAAAGCTGAATCTAGCAAAAAGAAGCGGCAAGAATACGCTTTCTGAATTAAGCAGTAAGAAGCTGAAATTAAACGCAGTGGCTTAAACTGCAGAAAACAGCTGAAAGAAGCATAAAAAGCTTAAATTAGCAGATTAGCCGGAATGTCCTGGAGGAGGTGAACGTTTCCAAACGAGATGCGTGCCGAAAAAATATGGACAAAAAATGGATCATCTCAATAATCTCTTAGATTATACACTTCTCTTTATCCACTCTGTCAGCGACAAACTCAATCACAGAAGAAATTCAGTTTTCCAGAACTCATTAAAAAAGAAGTTATTTACCATTTGCAGCAGTGAGGAAACACTTGTTGCTGCCACGAGCCTTGTTCGTTAGATCCTCAGTAATATCCATATGAGCGTGCACCTCATCCCTTATCTCCTCCAGGGCGGCATAGAGGTCAGCCTCCCAGAACTCTTTATCCCAGCGCTCTATCAGCTCAGCTAGCTGGACCTGGAAAAGATAGGAGTTTATGAAGCTTTTAACAGATTCAGACCTACTCCATTATATCAAAGTCACAACAAGCTCAGAAAATAAAACAAATCTTAGCAGGAGAAAATACAAGTTCTCATTTACCTTGGTGCTGTAGTACCAGATGGTTTTATCCTCCTGCTCACCTTCCTCCTCACTGTTGGTGAGACATAACAGTTGAGAGAAAACATTATGAACAAACAAAAAAACTAAAAAGGAGCAACTAAAATTGTAAACTTATGTCTTTTTTTAGTTCTTTGTTGTATGTAGTTTATTCTACTACTTCCAGCTGTTTCGTCTTGAAGGGTCACCACAGCAAGTCATCCTCTTCTAACTCACTCTGTCTTCACTCCAACTACCTCCATGTCCTCTCTAACTCCATCCATGTATCCGTTTCACCTTCAGAATAGAAGTCCAGTTGTTTTGTTTTGAACTTTTCTTTTGTTTGCATCCATATATCTACTCTTTTCCCTGGCAGCTGCATCTCTAAAATCCTTCTACCAATATACCCTCTGTCCCTCCGCTGGATGTGTCCAAACAACCTCAGTCTGGTCTCTCTAACTTTATCTCCCAGTCGTGCAATGATTTCCTTACTTTTGGGAGATCGGCCGATTCTTAGATAAGATCAGTGGAGAAGATTGGCTTTTCTACCTCCAAAAAGGTCTGAAAATCTGCCACTATTCTCTTTTGCTCTGCTCTGCATCCTACCTAATACTCAGTTAAAACAAGTTTGTATTGTTTCAAGCCAGGGTATTGTTCAAAGTATTTCAATAAAATCAGGGTTCCTGCAGCTTAAGTCAAGTTTAAGACATTTTAAGACCTCCTCAATGCCACTTGAAATTAAATTTAAGACTTCACAACAGCAACAATTTTACGCAGATGTTTAACACAAAACTAGCCAAGTAGGGGTCTCTGAAGAACGTGTTGCCCTGTGGGTAGAGACGGCCCAAATCGTCATTGGCCGAGGTCTTAGTGTGGGCGGAGACGGCCCAAGAGATGTGATTGGTCGGAATGACGGTGGGGTATGAGGCTGGAGGCAGCGGGGAGTAGCTTGGTAGAGTTGGGCAGGAAGTAGCATGTTTAGTTTTATTATTATTATTATTTTAGTCATAACTTGAGAAAGGAAAGTGCTAGCTGCACGAAATTTGAACGTCTTACATGTGAAATGACGTGTAACAATATGGCTTGGTTAAAACACCGCTAACCAGTCTGTAAAAAGATAGCTAAAAAACAATATTTTTTACAGACTGGTTAGGGGTGTTTTAGGCAAAATAATGCATTTAAGTATTTTGAAAATTAGTTGTGAAAACAGTAAAGGTTGCTTTGCCTCGTCCTCCAGATGTAACTAACAGACAGCACCTGAGCCTGCATCTCTCCTCCTGCAGACTTCTCTGCTTCACCTCCACAGCTTCTGTCCCACAGAAGCCCAGCCAGCAGCTCGCAGCCACAGGTAACTGTTACACCTGGTTATTGACCGATCAGCCACAGATAATTGTTACACCTGGTTATTGACCAATCAGCCACAGGTAACCGTTAAACTGGTTATTGACCAATCAGCCACAGGTAACCGTTACACCTGGTTATTGACCAATCAGCCACAGGTAACCGTTACACCTGGTTATTAACCTATCAGCCACAGGTAACTGTTACACCTGGTTATTGACCAATCAGCCACAGGTAACCGTTACACCTGGTTATTGACCAATCAGCCACAGGTAACTGTTACACCTGGTTATTGGCCGATCAGTCGGGTTTGAGTAAAATGTGTTCACAGGCTGTAGGCAGCTTTCTGTGGATTTCTTAAATCACTTTAACAATGTTGATTCACGTTGTGTTCCCACTTCAGAAACAATGAAAAAGAAAAAAACCTCAGAATATCACCTGTACCTCGACTTTTTTCCAGCCTTTTGTTTTGCTGCATTTTTATTTATTGGGGATTTAACATTTAACAGAATGCACCTTCCTCTCCTCTCCTCTCCCTGCAGAGGAGGCAGAGAGAGAAACAAGGAGGCATAAATAACATTTGTCAGATTTTTTTTTGTAAGGTGACTGACTCAAGCGGGACTGTGTGTGTGAACTTGTGCGTCACATTGTGCACGTTGGATTTTGTGTGTGCAATGTTTTTTTGGTGCCATTAAAAATCCCTTCTTGTAGTTTATAGGGTGATACATTTTTGGAAATTAAGCTTAGTCACATGACTGCATGACCTGGGTGTTGAAGTAAGCATTAAAAGATTAAATAATTGTTGCTGTTTTAGTTGCAGAAATTTGTTTGATGTGTTTTAGTTTTTGAAACTGGACTACAGAACTTGATCAACTAGTTAATGGTTTATCTTAATTTCATTTTACAACCGTACATTTGACTGTAACTTAGGTGGCATTCAATGCATTTAAAAAGATAAATAAATGTTACCAATTCTTTTAATATTTGAGAGAAATTACAATCATCCTACTTGCATTTTAGGACCTCTGAAAGATTGATTTAAGTCTTTTTAAAGCCAATTAAGGCCTTATTTTTGGACTGATAAATTCAATGCCTTTTAAGACTTTTTAAGGATCCACAGGAACCCTGTTTATATAGCTGGCTGCTGCTGCTCACTCAGCACCCATTCTCAAAGTGGAGGCTGTAAAGCATTGGTTCCCAAAGTTGGGGTCGGGACCCATAGTGGGGTCCCGAAACATCAAGGTGGGGTCCTGAAAAGATTTTCTGAATTACACTAAAAAATTATAACTATCAATAATTTTTTTGCCTTTGTTGTAACAAATGAGTAAAGTTAGTGCAGTTACAATGGACAAAAAGAGACTAATAAATATTGTTACTATGCTCTTGTTTGTTTGACATGAAACCAACGTTCATCAACCAACAACAGCTGGGGTCACAGGTAGGGGTCGACCGATACATCGGCCGGCCGATATTTGTGTTTTTTTCCTTGTATCCGTATCGGCCGATACACTGTCCGTTCGGCCGATCCGTTCTTTGGGTCACGCGAGCGCATGTGTCTGCCCCTTCCCCCGGGGACAGCGTAGCAGCTAATGTTGTGAGACAGAGTGCTAACAACAACAAGGGTGAGTTATGAACTATAAATGTGTTTTAACTGTCTAATTTAGCTGCTATCTGTGTCGGAATATGAGGGAAGAGAAAACAGCTGTGTTTAAGTTTCTTTTCCAGACGGGAGCGCTGCGACATGTTTTACTTTCACTTTCGCACCGCACTGTAATCAGCGTGTCCGCGTTGTTTTTCTTTTTAAAAATGCTGGAGCTGCTCACATGAGGCATAGAAAAACACCTCTATTGTTCTCCCTGCTGGATTAAAATAAAAAAGCTTTCTGTCTTTTCTCGCTGAACATTTTAGCGAGCGCAGCCGTCCTCCATCATGTGAACCAGACACTGCTCACATCACGTTTGCTGTGACCGCAGTGGTGATGCTGGTTCTCTTCGGTGTACATTTTAAACTGTGATCTAAAGTTAACGTCAGCTGTTTTAAATGCATTTTTTTGCCTGGTGTTAAAAACGGGAGCAGCAGACTGAGGCAGAGAAGCTGTGAGCGCTGTGTGTGTGAAGTCCTGACAAGGATAGCAAGATGTATGTGTGTCTCTTCTTTTTCTCTGTGTTGCTCTGACAGTTTTATTTAGGCTTATTGCTGTTTTTGCATCAAAAATGCTGGGATATTAAAAAATAGTAATTTTATGTAAAAAAATATATTGAGAAGAGTGAGAAGAGAGAAATGTTAAGAGACCAGATGGGCATGTTGTGTCGTTCTGACCTCTGCAGACCTCCGAGTGCAGCTTCACGTTAACAAAATAAAATAAAATCCCCACAATAACTGAAACTAACTAAAGACTGAACACTCTGAACTACACCCTAACAATAAAATCCAAATATGTTAAAATGTCACACTATCTCCGTCTATCCATCACCACAAAATTCATTCAAATTTTGCGGCTTTTCAACACGAGGCCGACGACTGATTGCTGTTTGTTCCATGATATTAGTGTCCTGATGGTCTGTGCAAGATTAAAATCAGACACCACTCTCAGCAGCAGAACCACACTTTCCACAGAACAAGTGTGCCAACTCCTCAAACTGTGCCTGGAGTCAACCTACTTCACATACGGGGGGCAATATTATAGGCAGAAACATGGGTGTGCCATGGGATCCCCAGTTTCTCCTATTGTTGCAAACCTGTACATGGGGGAAGTGGAAAAGAGAGCCTTGATGTCCTTTTCAKGGGTGCCACCGAGCCATTGGTTCAGATATGTTGACGACACCTGGGTTAAAATTAAAGCCCAGGAAGTCCAACATTTCACTGATCACATCAACTCTGTGGATGAATATATTAAGTTCACACGAGAGGATGTAAAAAATGGCAAGTTGGCGTTCCTGGATTGCGATGTCTCGGTTTCGGATGGAGGACGGTTGGAAACTGGCGTATATCGTAAGCCCACCCACACAGACCAATATTTGCATTTTGACTCCCACCACCCACTGGAACACAAGTTGGGAGTGATCAGGACTCTGTACCACAGAGCAGACAGTGTCCCTACAAACCCAGGAGCCAGGCAGAAAGAGAAATCACACACACGACAGGCCCTGGAGCAGTGTGGTTATCCTGACTGGGCTTTCCTGAAAGCAGACAGGAAACACAGACAGGATTCCATGCAACCTTCAGGTGAAAATGAAGACCCCAAACCCAGACCCAAACCAGTGGTTATTCCGTATGTTGCGGGTGTTTCGGAGAAACTGAGACGTTTATTTTCTAAACATGTCCCAGTGGCTTTCAAACCCCAAAACACATTACGGCAAAGGCTGGTTCACCCCAAAGATCCGGTGCCCCGGCACAAACAAAGCAATGTTGTATATGCTGTTAAGTGCCAGGAGGACTGAGACCAGTTATACATCGGGGAAACAAAGCAGCCACTGTTCAAAAGAATGTACCAACACAGACGAGCTACATCTAATGGCCAGAACTCTGCAGTTTTCACTCATTTACAGGCCAGCGGTCACTCTTTCAGAGATGAGGATGTTCTCATTCTTGATAGGGAGGAACGTTGGTTTGAGAGAGGAGTAAAAGAAGCCATTTTTGTGAAGAAAGACCGTCCATCATTAAACAGAGGTGGAGGCCTCCGTTTTCAGTTGTCCCCGTCCTACAGCGCGGCTATTGCCAGTATCACTCCACCCCCTGTTAACAATAGGTGTTAATTAGGTGTGAACGATATCCATGTGATGTGAGTATCAGTCACATGGAGGCAGTGCTTAAAAGCCTAAATTTTGCCTGAAACTCTCAGACTGAAGAAGTCTCTTGGAGAAGAGACGAAACGTTTCATTAGAGAAGAACCCGTCCAGAGGACCTATACAATTTTTTTCTTCATGATATTAGTGTTTCCTGCTACCTGCAGCTGAAACGGGCTTTAAATAGGATGATCCTCTTCAATTAAAAGAAGAAAAAAGGGTGTATATTATATATTACAACAGTGCTTTTATTTGGACTAGCAACACAATTTAAGAACTGCTGTATAGTTTGAAGTCTCTATTTTTGACATAATTTGTACCAGAGTCTCAGGCTGTATCTTTCTGGCTAGACTGATTAAAATAGATCATGTGAATCGATCATGTCACATACCATACCACTGTCGTGCATCAGGTTGTAAGGTCTCCTCATATCCATACAACATTCCTAATTATCCAAATGAATATGTGTGATACACACAAAATATTTTACATTACTAGCTAAGACTGTTCATCTGAACAGCAACGTTTTCCCCCACAAA
The DNA here is from genome assembly GCF_001266775.1 of Austrofundulus limnaeus. NCBI lineage: Eukaryota > Metazoa > Chordata > Actinopteri > Cyprinodontiformes > Rivulidae > Austrofundulus > Austrofundulus limnaeus. The sequence continues at coordinate 150,224 of NW_013952786.1, forward strand.
AACATGGAGGTTGAAACCAGGTGACAGATGACATCTTGCCGACTTCGAGAATATCCTCTGTGGCTGCTCCGTAACAAAGTATAAAAAGGAAAAGATGCTGATTGTTTGTTTTAATCAAGATTAAGTCTGAAAACCAAATAGCATTATTAGATGAACAAGAATATATATGGTGTATCAAACCACTTCAATTCTAATCTGTGAAGAAGCAGCTGCACTGCAATAAAAGCCTGAATGTAAACATGTGGGTGTCAATTCTGGAGACTTAAACTCCAGTGACATGGCACTCGTGCAACCACGCTTCCTCTAATCTTAACATACAGCACAACGCTGCAAAACCTAAAAACTGCTTGTTATTGTGCATGTTATTGTGTATTTAGATTAAAAAATTGTAAACTGAGAGACCAAAGTGATGGAACAAAGCAAACAAAAATAAGCAGCAAACGATTAATGATTTTCTAAATTTTTGCTGAAATAATTCTCAAAATATTTTCTATATTATTAGCAACTCTGTGTGAAAAATACTTACTTTCAAGCTGCACAATATACCAAAATGTAACCTCATCACTACAATGTGAGGATGCACAATATTTACTGCAAAACAACTGCTTTGACTAATAAATTGTAGACTATTTACAAGAACCCTGAATCCACGATCTCAATAACACTAATATAAATGTGCAATCAGAAGAATTGCCCTATTTAAACAAAAGCAAAGATGCAAAAGTATACAGAATTTTGCATCACTATTCAGTAAGAAAATGACTTTTATGCATGTTTGCCTAGAATTGCGTGGCCCTGTTAGCATAAATATCTGTAGACGTCGGTGATATTAATGAATATCACACAACAAACCCAAGCTGCAAACTTACATAACAACTCTGCGATTCAGGAACCAGTATTTACGGTGGTGTCGGTCATATCCAACCGGCAGCTGACGAAGACACGGTTTGGTCTTTTGCACTTCGGGGACGCAGTCCGCCACGCCGGGTACCTTGTGTGCCACGCACACCTCGCACTGCCACTCGTCCTCCGGCACTTCCTGCAGCGGAGGTTTCACGCACTCCAAGTGGTAAACGGCCGAGCACGTCTCGCAGCACAGGAGGTCGCCCAGACGATGGCACACCCGGCAGTGGTCGTCGTACGCAACGACCCCTTCGGACATGAGCTCCTCCCGGGCCAGATTTGTCGCCAAGAACTGGTCCACCAAAAACTGCAGCACTTTTATTTTGTTCTTTAAGGGTTCGTACGGGTAGTCCTCACTCTCCAGGAAAGGCAGAACGTGCCGGTACTCCGAGTCGCTCTCGCAGTATGCACGCACCGCCTCCGGCCAGGTCATACCGTCCACAAAATACAGAGTGGAATTAACGGAGTCCTTCACGTCCGCGGGACCAAACGTGGTGTTGGAAGTGTCCTCCTCTCGGAGAATAGCTTTGAGCAAGGAGATGTGGGTCTCTGCCAGCAGCGTGCACTGTTCTTGGCTGGCCAGGGCCGCGCAGAAGTCCTCGAAACGGAACGGGGAGAGACGCAAGACCGTGCCAAAGTTGCGCAGAACTTCGTAGACGGCAGACACGTTGAGGAGCTGAGAGGTAGGAACCAGGAGGTCCTCCGACGACTTGGGAAGCTCCAAAGGAGGAATGTCCTTCCCCTCGAGAATGGGAGATGGCGGTTGAAGAGCCCGACTCCGTTTCCGGCCTGTAATGAGTAAAAAGAGAAAACTTTGTCTCTGTTTTGGCATATGAAATATAGGCAAAGGTACAATACCTGAGTATTCCATTAGGACGACACTGTCCTCATTAAATTACACAATTCTGGATACAATCATGACCAATTGATAAGTTTTGTTTTCATTGTGAAACTGTAACAATCTTAATTATAAGCTAACAACAAGAGCTAATAACCTCGAAAATGGAGGATATTAATAAAATAAATTTCCATCTTTTGTATCACTTCAAGCAGCTGCCACACTAAGTACTAAAATCTAGCCTTTAAATAAATTTGAAAAAGTTATCTAAATAATTGCACTTTATTATGCATTTCCATACCTGCAAGCTACACAATTTACCTGATAAACAGCGATGTTTGCAACAAGTCACAAAAAGGTTTTGCATAAAAAACTCCTGCCTTTTTAGCAAAATTACGAAACAAAAACACGTTTTTATAAAACTGGGTTGAAAATGACTTAACGTGAATTGAAAAAAGTCCAACATTTTATTTGAAAATGAAGTGAAATCACATAAAAAAACCACTCAATTTCTAATTAGAAGAAATGCTGTATTTCAAAACAAACACTAACACTGCACGTGTGAGCAAAAGTAGAAAAGTTGAATAAAAATCAAGCAGCAAAAAGTGAATACATCCGGTATCTACGTGCTTATGTAAACAGACATCGCTCGAGTAAAAAAATATAAATAAAAAAAAGAAGCTACTTTCAAAATAATAACAGAAAAGTGCTGATCCGACAAAAGTCCAAAACATAAGAGCCGGTTGAAGCGTGGACCCGATCTGCAAGATATCTAGCGGCCAGGAGCAGACGGTAAACAAAGGCCTGTTTCTGAGTGCAAGCTCCATTTTGAACAATGCGCCTTGGTTTTTCTACTGAGCAGAAAATAATAATAAAAAATGCACTTTAAGTAATGCAGACGTGCGTTGCCAAACTGCGTGCACTTGTTGGCGAACGTACCTGGAGTGCTCTCCAGCGTGCTGTGGCTTCTAAAACTGCTCTCAGTACAGTAGCTGGCATCCTCATCATCCGGTAGGTCCTCCAGAAAGTCGGAGTCGTTTCCCAGGGCCTCCTCATCTTCCAGACCCGACGATGGGTCGTCGTTCAGTTCGTCTTCGTCGGAGCGGTAACTTAAATTTTCGTCCTCCTCGTCGCTGTTGTCGTCGTAGACTATCTTGGTTTGAGGCCGCCTCACGCCGCCCTTACCGCCGCGGCCACCTCTCGACCCCCTGCCTCTGCCTCTGCTCCCTCTGCCCCGTGATGTCGCCGCGGTGGAGGCTCCAACTTTCTTACGGCCGCGAGACGAATTAAAGTTCTCTCGCCCGGAGATGTCCGCGTCCACCTCCAGGGAGCCGACGCTGCAGGTCGCGCCACCTCCTCCCCGGCCCCGGCCCCTTCCTCTGCCTCTCCCCCGTCCACGCATCCCTCTCGTCCTGCTTCCTCGAGAGCCCCGGACTGGCCCGGGTGAACCTTCCCGCATCGCGTCTGCTTGTTTGGGCGGCCTTCCTCTTCTCCCTCTCATTGTGGGAGAGAGGCTCCTGTGTTCCGCCTCAATCTCGGTGCCCGAACGAGCCACGCACTAGGGAGAAAAACGGGGAGGGAATCGTCTGGCGACGGTTCCCGATCGGTCCCGACCCAAACCCCGGTCTCAGTTTGAAGGTGGAAAGCTCAAACTGAATGGCCGGTATCCCGCTCTGGGTCGCCTGCAGACGCCATTTTTTTTCTCGACTCTCTCCCCGTTGAAAACACAGCAGGCCTCAAAAGCTGCGTAAAGTTAGGAGCAATTACAAGTAAACCGGAAGTGAAGCGGTTTTTCCTTCAAAATAAAGGTGGTTAAACCTTAATTTTGACAAAACGCACACGCCATAGCTACTACACAGTACATTATAATCAAGCAACGTTTTAAGTATGTTAACTTTAATTGTAAGAAAACAATCCACGGACAAACTTTGAACAATTTGAATTTAGTCTTTTTGTGTCGCTTCCGGAACAGTGACCATCATCTCTAACTTGATCCCAGCAGGCCCGAGTTAATGTGAGGTCACGTGACTCTTTTCTACTACAGACGCAATAGCGGTTAGTTTATACATTTAGTTATCCCTGCAAACGCTAAGTGTGTAAATGCATGTGTTTTGCTGATTTTGGTGCGTGGACTTAATGACAGGCGAAGCAGTCAGGTACTGTGTAGTGTGTTCGTGCATTTTCCACCGTGTCACCAATGTCGTCACTAGCAAATCGACATTAAACCCTGGATTTCAAGAAGTTGGGAAAGTTTATGCAGCTGCCATGGCCAGTATTCATTCATACACTGATGGGACACACATCATGATGCTGAGGCGTTCATGAGCGGAAAGAGTTACACTACAACTCTTGCTTTTAAAGTCTGTTGAACATTGTACCCATTATGAACTAGTCGATGCATTAATTTAAGTAAATTCTGAGAGCTGATGATGTCATTCCGAGTTGTCGTGGCCGAGTGGTTAAGGCGATGGACTAGAAATCCATTGGGGTCTCCCCGCGCAGGTTCGAATCCTGCCGACAACGAAATTTAGTTTTCCTTCCTCACAAAGGGGAGAATTAGGAAGGAAAGAGAGAAAACAGTGTGGGCTGGTGGGGACAACTCCAAAATAAACATATCTCAAAAAGAAATAAAACATGTACTAAGTTTGTATCACGCCAGTGTATTTATTAAACAAATGAAAATAATAAAACAGCCTTGCATTGTCATGTAGTGCTTAATTTTTTTACATAAATTTTGCTCTTCTGTAACTGAGAAGCAAATTTCTTCATGACTCTGGTTAAAGTCAGGTATGTTTTAACAAGATTCTTCTCTATGCAGTGTTTCCCAAAGTTGGGGTCGGGACCCAAAGTGGGGTCCCGAAACATCAAGGTGGGGTCCTGACAAGATTTTCTGAATTAATTATATTTTTGCCTTAGTTGTTACAAAGGAGTGAGGTTAGTATATTTAAAATGGATAAATGTAGTATAAAAATATTGTTACTGTGCCCATGTTTTGGTGACCTGATACAAATGTTCATCATCCAAAAATAGTTGGGGGCACAGGTCTCTGCTGCTGTTATTTTGTGGGTCAAAAGCTGAAAAGTTTAGGAACCACTGCACTTTGGTTCCCAAAGTTGGGCTTGGGACCCAATTATGGGTCATGAAGCACCTTGGATAATCTCCAGAAATCAATTTAAAGGCTAATAAAATAATTGCTGATGTACTATTTTCCTATAATTATTACAAAAACACAAAATAAGTATAAATAAGTATTTATATTTGTGTACAAGCTGTTTATATTGTGAAAAAGCCTGTGTTTTTAGTGTTATTAACAAGGTTTGTGTACTCAGACCAGTAATATCTGGGGTCACAAGGTTTTGCCATGGATATTTTGTGGGTCAGAAGATAAAAAGTTTGGGAACCACTGCTCTATAGAGCATAGTCAGTGAGATGTGATGTTGTGTACCTGAGGAAAGTCTGGGATTCTCTTCAGTGTTGAGAAGCTCCTCTCAGATTCAGCTGTGGTCAGAGGAGATGTGATGAGAACCTTCAGCAGAGCCACAGTCTCTGAAGGTGTCCTGCAGATTGTTCTCCATGAAGAGCTGGTACAGAGCCACAGCACCACTTCAGCTCCTGAAATCATCCAGGTTGTACGTGAGACGTCTTGGTCCTGTTCAGCACTGGATAAGCCTCTGTGGTGGGCTTCAGCTGCTTCGAAGAACTGGCAGTGGTCCTGCAGGAATCTGTCTGTCTACAGCAGTGTAGCACTGATCAGGTTTTGTGAACGACTTAAAATGGAGTCACAAACCTTTAAAAATAAATGCACAAATTTAATTCAATTTGGAGACAACTACAAAATCAGCTTTCTATCATATATTTAATATAGAAAAATAATTGATGTTATGAATACATGTGTTAAAGGGATCCCTGATTAGTTGTAAAAGACTTTATTTGATAAACATATATTTTACCTGTAAAATAAAGACTTTAAAAATACTGTAGGACGTTCAGTTTTTATCATATATACTACAATATACTACACGGATGGGGGCATTTTATTTACACGCAAAGCATTCTGGGTAAACGATGACGTGGATAGTGCGAGGCTGCTAGCGAGCTATATCCACCCTGAAGGTTAATCTTGGACAATATCTGATGATCGACTCTTTTAAATGAAACCAGAGAGCGTTGACAGAGAGGAGAAGGCACTCATGGGGCTCTCTGCCAATCGACCCATGACAGAAACGTAACCAGTTTGTGGAAATTTACTGGTGAATAAATGTCAATAGGTGGAAAATAGTTTATATAATTCATATTACACGTAGGCATACATTAGTGAGTAAAACCAACATTTATAGCTGGATTTATAGAAGTATATTTTACATTTTTCTTCTTGTTGTCAGGGGGAGCAGCACCCCAGCGCCCCCTATGGGCCAGCCGCCACTGGAAATATAGTGAATTTATTATTGTCATTTTTCTCCACATAAGAACGGCCTTATTACATTCCAGTCATGTTGCTTTTTGTTGCTGAATGTTCACAGTATTCTGCCTCCAGCAACAACACTGAACACATGCTCACAACATTCATATGCCTTCTTTCACTCTTTAATACTAAAACTTCTTTTGGAAGCTGTTTTATGCTATATTCACAGGACAGAGCCATGTCCTATTCTTGAGCTTGTATCTGTACTTTAAAAATCAACTTTAGAACAAAGTATTATTTTTACTATAATCCATAACGCTGTATTATATTCTGGTAGTTATTTTACATTCACATGGCCATTCTGCGATTATTTTGCAAAGAAAAAAAGTATGTACACCATTTGCAATGAACAAAGCACATTTCAGTGAACTGAAAACCAGTTTATAATCTGGTATTCTGCACCAATGTTTCATAAAAATAACACCACACATGAAGTGTTTATGTTTTATAGTTCTAGTCAACATATCAGACTTTCATATGGAAAATGGAATAAAGTCAAAACTTACAAAGATTTACAAATATTCAGGCGTTATGACACTTCAAAGAAACAAAAATACGAACCTAGAAGTTTCAAATTTCTATTATTATAAAAGAAATGTTTATTAAAATGTTCTACGCCTGTATTTCATTCACCCATAATGACAGTGAATTAAACATGCAAAAGATATTTGACGGACAAACAAATTTACACAAAGAATTTATAAACATCTGCCACGACTGTAATGTCTAATTTAGGTCAATGTACTTTTCCCATGTAGAGCAAAGCTTCGTCACAAGAAGCATTTCCTTTATCTGAAATGTTGAGAAGTGGATTAAAATAATTCTGCACACTTATTTTAAAATAACTCAATGACTTCAATGGAGTACTGTCCCACGTCTTCCTTCAGCTTCGTCTTTTTAAGCTCTTGGAGGCTGCCCTCGATCTTTCCAAGCTCATAAAAGAGCTTCACCTGGACACAAAGGGAGGACTCTTAATATTCAAGATTCATCACGTTACCATAGAATTTTACTTAAAAAATAATAATAACAACTCTTAGTCTGGCCCTAATACTCAGCCATAAGTTAGAGTGATTTTGTTTTTTTCTTACCTGAGACTTAACAAAATGTTGAAGCTTCAGCAGCAAGCCTTTGGCCTCTGGAGTCATCACTAAAACTGTAAAATGGGCGTCCAACAGCAGGCAAACCCAATCCATGACCTGCACTCAGACAGAGGTGAAAACTAAATCTTTATCAAGCAGGAAAATCTGATTTGTTGCATTTTCTGATTTGAGTTCACTCATAGTGTTGTTGACAATTCAAAGATCAAGTAACTAGTGGTGTACTGATTTGATACTGGTATCGAGCTCAACACTCATACAAAATGTCCAAATAGTCGTTCTAAAAGAAATGTTTTTTAAGTCACTGTGTAATGTGTAAGTTCTAACTCAGTGTCAGTAATCATTATCGAGACACCCCTAAATGTAGGGAATGAAGTTATAAGTCTGCTTAAATGTGACCGTCCAGTTTATGAATTTATGAAACAAACCTGATCCAGACTTGGTGATCTGAAGCTGTGCTTTTGTGGGAAAGCATTTTGGGAATATTGTAGGTAGAGAAACTGCAGGTACTGGAGGAAAAGCTAATCAGGTAAAAAAGAAAAAGTAGCAGTTAAAAAAGCCAAATTAAGCACCTGGTTGAATTCAGAGACAGAAACGTGACAGTCACTCACAATGACATGTTGAGAGGAAAGACCCTTCAGGTGTGGGAGGAGGAAATTGTCACTGTACGCAGTCTGCAGGACCTCGTTTCTGTGAAGCCTGAGTTAAGATCTTCTGTCTTAAAGTTGTATTTTTAAAGCAAGCCGTCACACAGTAGTGACCACACATTAGTGACCACACAATTAGGGATGTCCCAATCAGATTCTCAGTATCGGTATCGGTGGCAGATATGGCCATTTTTCAAAAATCGGGTAGAATCAGATTTAGTTGTGATAGGGCCGATCCAGTTTTCAGCATCATCATGCTTTACAACTGCCGTTAACAAGTCAAGATGCACACAAGTATGCAACCATGTCCATAGTGTGGGAACACTTTTCAATGGAAAACGATGCTGAAACTGCATTTTGTAAAATCTGCAAACTGGATGTTTCTCGTGGTGGGAACAGCAGGGCTCGCTTTAATACTACCAACCTTGTCGCTTGGAAAGAAATAAAGCTATCAGATCGGAAAGACTACCGTATTTTTTGGACCATAAGCCATGACTTTTTTCCTGAACTTTGAACCATGTGGCTTATAGTCCGGTGCGGCTTATACATGGATTTTTTTCTTCAGCCACCAGGGGGCTCTTATGCTGCATTTGCTTCAACCACTCGCTTCACAAAAAGAAATGAAAAAAAAAAGAAGAAAAAAGCAATCGCTTCCAGAGCCGACTGTTGTACCAGGAAGCAGCGATTTAAAGATAGTCAATGGCCAAAAACTCATAAAAGGGGATAAAACAGACATTTTTCACGGTGGAAACTGACTGATAAAAACTTTGGAGCTTAATCCAGGACCAGTTTGTGGATAAACGTCGAGTGAAGAGCCGCGGACATTTTTTTCCGCATTGCACTCCCCGGGGAAGGAATCCCATGCAGTGACGTATGCTGGAGTGGGAGGGGTTTCCCAGCAGTTGGGCTCTGGGTTTCTTGGGGGAACTATGAAAGGTCAGTGCGAAAACGAACGCCGAACAACCACGTGACGGCGCATCGACCGGTCGACAGCCGGGCGACCATACTGCCAGCTTAGCCGGAGGTGTAGCGCCATTTTGTTTTAGCTAGTAGCAGACACGACGGATCTTCGACAGACACGATATTGGACAGTATGCGGGCCCACATCACGAATTCAGTGAAAGCAGCCATCAAGAAAACAAACTCAATTCCTGCTGTAATTCCTGGAGGTACAACAAAGTTTTTGCAACCCCTGGACATCAGTGAATCGTGTATTTAAAGCAGCACTCAGGGCTGAATGGGAGGCTTGGATGACTGACGGGGATAAATCATTCACAAAAACTGGCCGAATGTGAAGAGCGTCATTTCCTGATGTCCGCCAGTGGATCCTAACAGTGTGGAGCAGAGTGAATGAGTCCACCATCACCAATGGGTGCTGAAAGGCTGGACTGCTACGTGAAGAGGACACCACAGCTTCAGAGCCAGCATTACCCCGGGAGGACTAAAGATACCGCTGTGTGACGCAGCTTTTCTCAGCTTGTTTAACTCCGACACTGAAGAGGAGGACTTCGATGGTTTCAGTGCGCCGGAGGAAGATGAATGAGATGTTTTGTTGGACCAGAAACTGTTAAAGAAAACTACCAAAATAAGGTCAGTTAAATGAACCGTATTCCTCCGAACTTTAATTCCTAAAGGTTTGCTTTGTATGTTTTGATGTTGAATTCACTTTTTTGACGACAATTTTGGGTGTACTGTTTTTTTTTTATGTTGGGGGTGCGGCTTATAGTCCGAAAAATACGGTAAACATTAAAAAGTTCAGAATGTATCGGGAGCTAAAAAATCTGGATTGGGACATCCCTACACACAAGGGACATCAACAATAAGGATACATTAAAGCGGCTTTGTGGACCCCTATTGGACAAATCTGTTCTGGTGGATTTCTGGCCCTCTCCTCGGTTCTTCCTTTAGTCTGTTGGACACTGCTGGCGTCCGACGGCTCGTTCGCACAGGTAGTTGGACTAAAACCATTCTGCAAGCCTGCCTGGCCTTGCTGTGTTGAGATTATAGTTTCCATGAAAGAGACACTTTCAGGCTCCAGATTCAACTTCTCAGCATCGACATCTGGCAAACTGGGGAAAAAAAGAGATTTATTTCACTGCTCCCTGCTTTGATTCTGGCTACTGATAAAACCGGGTTTCTTTTAATGTAATACAAACAAAAACTTTAATTTAAAACAGTGCAGCTATTTCTTTGAAGTAGCTAAAAAGACAATATGGCAAAGGAATCAGATTTAAGTATCTTACCCAATAAAAGTCTTGAGGCAGGCGCAGGTGACAGCCTCTGGGATATCAGGGAAGAACTGCAAGCAGAGCTGACACAGAAAATAATCCTTCTTCTCCAGGGCCAGAGGCAAAAGATCAGGACAGACGCTGTCGAATGCGAAGGCAGATGGTTAGGTTCACCGGAAACATCACAGAGTTTCTTTACAAGGGTAAAATCTGAAGCAACATTTTCCACATGGTTTTAATGATAAATGCTGACTCCGCCTCCTGAGTGCTGACCTGTGGCAGAGGCACCGAGTGCGCACAAGTTGTGCTAAAGAGTCGGGGCAGTAAAACGTCGGCTCAGCCAGGCTCCGAGACACAAGAGTTACTGCGATCTGTCCTAATGAGGGCTGCAGGTCCTGCAGGTCCTGTCTGGACAGGAGCTCTTCTACCTCTCTTTGGACCTCCTCTGCTGGTGCCGTCTGAATGAGACAACAAAATGATTTAAATTCAGTTTATTTTTCAGATATGACTGGTGGTAGAATGCAAATGCAAATATTTTTACCTTGATCAGCTCTAGTACTTGGTCAGTTGTTAAACTGGGAGTTGATTGGGTTCTTCTTTGCGTTCTCTATATTATCAAAAAGAAAAGTATCTTTTATGTTTTACTCAAAAGCAGCTTTAAATAACTTCAGTGGCTATTTTTTTTTTTCAACGTGTAGTAATCCACCTTTGGTCATTTTATATAATCTCTGCATCCTGTAAGTTTCACAGCACCAACTTATAACTGGAAACCACAATTTTCAACAAAGAAGTGTAGAGTTGCAGAATTGACAGGATTATAAATTGAATTAACTACTTAAGAGAATAAAACATACGGTCTTCCTGGTCTCCATTGTTTTAGGGTGTTGCAGTTTGTCTCCATGCAGAATGTTATTCCAAGATGGCACCAAAACTGGTAGCTTGGAATCTGGTAGTAAGAAATGAAAAGCAAGACATGAACACTAATAATAAATAAATAAACAAATAAATAAATAAATAAATAAATAAATAAATAAATAAAATGGTAAAGAATATTACTGACAAGCATAAAGAAGAAGATAAGGGCCACAGAACAAAAAAGTTCTGATTTTAATCTCAGTATTCTGTCTTTTTTTCCTGAGAATTCTGACTTTAATCAGACTTTTTTTCCCTCCACTTACCTTCAGTCTTGGCCTGCTTTAACTTCCCCAGGGCAGAAGCGAGGGAAGATTTGGGGCATTCAAACGGGATAACAGATAGAGTGTTTCCATGTGGAGCAAATAACTTGTTTGAAAAACTCCACAGCTACAAAAGAGAAAAGGGAGAACAAAACGATTACCACATAATAAAAATGTATAAGCAATGAATTCAGGACTGTTGTAGACTACATCTACCGTATTTTTCGGACTATAAGCCACGACTTTTCTCCTGAACTTTGAACCATGCGGCTTATAGTCCGGTGCAGCTTATTCATGGATTTTTTTCTTCAGCCACCAGGGGACTCTTATGCTGCATTTGCTTCAACCACTCACTTCAAAAAAAGAAAGGAAAAAAAGAAAAAAGCGATCGCTTCCAGAGCCGACTGTTTACCAGGAAGCAGCGATTTACAGATAGTCAATGGCCAAAAACTCATAAAAGGGGATAAAACAGACATTTTTCACAGTGGAATCTGACTGATAAAAACTTTGGAGCTTAATCCAGGACCAGTTTGTGGATAAACGTCGAGTGAAGAGCCGCAGACTTTTTTTTTTCCTCATTGCACTCCCCGGGGAAGGAATCCCATGCAGTGACGTATGCTGGAGCTGGAGGGCTTTCCCACCACAGCTTCAGAGCCAGCATTACCCCGGGAGGACAGCGACACAGAAAGCAACACTGAACAGATACCGCTGTGTGACGCAGCTTTTCTCAGCTTGTTTAACTCTGACACTGAAGAGGACTTCGATGGTTTCAGTGTGCCGGAGGAAGATGAATGAGATGTTTTGTTGGACCAGAAACTGTTAAAGAAAACTACCAAAATAAGGTCCGTTAAATGAACCGTATTCCTCCGAACTTTAATTCCTAAAGGTTTGCTTTTTATGTTTTGATGTTGAATTCACTTTTTTGACGGCAAATTTGGGTGTACTCTTTTGGTTTTTTTATATTGGGGGTGCGGCTTATAGTCCGGTGCGGCTTATTTGTTAATGTTGGCGTATTTTTTTTTAAATGGCGGGTGCGGCTTATAGTCCGAAAAATACGGTAGTTTTTACTTCCTCAGTTTTAGGGGGGGTTTGTAAACTGCTATATAGTTGCGAGGAGGGGTAGTGAGCCCCCTCACAGTGGAGAACAGACGCGATGCTCTACCAAAGTCATACAGTCTTCCATCAGCACTCAGCAGCTGGGAGGACAGGGAACCTTGGCCTGTTCAGAACTAAATGAAGTCATTAACACGGCAAAAAAAAAAAAAGAAAAAGAAAAAATAATCAGCAGCAAATTAAAATAGAAACATTAAAGTGCCTGTGATGTGAGTTTTTTAAAAATAAATATAAAAGGCATTATTGGAAAGATAATATTTATATAATGCAAAAATAATTTCTTGCTGCTGAGATGAACAGTTGTGGAAATATTTGCATGTGAAGCAACAGGAAGTGATGTCAAAGGGGAATGCCTGAATGGAACAAAGCATTGATAAAATAACTAACGACACACACTGTAGAGAAGAATCTGAGGTTTCTTTAGATTATTTTGAGTCTCTATTAGAGAGATGAAGACGAGTCAGAGTTCAAATAATATTGTTTCAATAAGCAAAGACCACAGAGTTCTTTCTTAAAAAGTTCCCCTTTGATGTCACTTCCTGTTGCACTTCGGCTGAGCCAAGTTCAAAAGAAAATATGACATTTATGTGATAAAATGGGTAAAATCACATGTTTTATGCAAGGTTTCTTATAGAAAAATGTGTTTTCTTTGACTTTTTGTATTCGATGGGTAGGCATGTCACAGGCACTTTAAAATACGAGTCAAACAAAAAGAAAACATCTCTGGAGTCCTACTTGTCCGTAGATTTTCCCAGCCATTTCTTTTGCAGCTTGAAGTGTTTGAAAATTTGTATTCCAGATGCAGAGAAAATCTGAAAACAGACAATCATAAACTGCTGTCAGCGCATAAAAGTCATTTTAATCCTCAGATTAAGAGTCTTATTGTAACCATGTTTTCTGGTAATGAACCATCCATCCATCCATCCATTTTCTGTACACGCTTCTTCCTTTTCAGGGTCGCGTGGGGTAATGAACCAGAATGAGCTAATTTTAATAATATATAATTAGCATTTACCTTTTCTACCCCCAACCCTTTTTTTTGTACTTTAAATATTCAAGATATTTTCAAACACACATAACTCAAACTCTGTCCACTTTACCTTTCCCTGGTCCTGCAGAGGGGTGTGGAGCTCCCACCACGGCTACATGGGCATCATCTAGGATGATGGCCGACGCCACTTCCAGCAGCTCCTCGCCCACAGGAAGAGCCAGCAGCAGGCTGCGTGGCAGCCGAGGAGCCTCGGCCCCTTCTTCGGCCGCTGGACCCCGAACGGAGATCGAACTCCGGTAGACATGACCGTTGGGGTCTGTGCGCCACAAAACATGAAAGGAAAACAAAAAATAATAATCCAAAAATGTGTATCTGCTTCTCGGATTCTGCTGTCAGACACCTACACTGAAACTCTTTATGGATTAGGATTTGACGGCTTACAGAGATAAAGCAGGCAGACGTGTTTATTCTTGTAGGAGGCAGAGAAGCGGAGCGGGGAGAGGCCCGGCTCCTCCCTCTCCAGCCGGTACCTCTGTAAAGAGTTGGGGTTCAGTCTGTGCAGGTAGAGGAAATGTTCTCCTTTCTGTGGGCAGACACACTCAGTCAAACTTAATATCTAGAGAAAAGAAAAGTTAGAGACCTAAAGCACTTTAAGACAAGCTTGTTCAATCTGTTTCATTTATTAGCTTTTAGGTTCCTGCTATTATTACCAGTTCAGACGTAAAAAGCAGCAGCTGCTGTGTTTCGGTCACTATGCTGGTGCTCCACCTACAGACAAAAACAACAACGCATAAGACGACCAGAAAGCCTGAACTGCAGCTCTGAACGTATCTGGAAGTGACCCAGAGGAACAGTCGGCGCAGTCTCTTCCATGTCGTTCAGCGGTGGGCAAAGACAAACTGCTCATTGTGTCACGATACACACCTGATAGCCTCGTCCGGAGCCAGGACATCCTCTACGGGCTGCTGGGGAGCAGAGAGCAGTGAGTCCAGCAGCCTCAAAGCCCCTCTCTGAAACAAAACCACAGGGTCCCCTCCATGTGCCGAATGTACCACCCAGACATCTGCTGACACCTGGCGTAAAAAGGAGGTAGAAGGTAAAGCACCCGGGTTGGTTGCATTATGCTAATTTTAAAAGAATTATCAGTGTGAGTTCTCAATAATTACAAAACAACAACTGTGGATGAAAAAGAGTATTTGAGCTGTGCAATGTCCCAATAAAACAGACTATTCGGCACATTCAAACTTACTGTTGCTTTGAAGGCTTTGTCCAGTACGACATCATCTTCTTTCCAAATTCTTATCACCTGAAATGCAGCAAGAAAGTCTTTGTTTTGTGTAACAAATCCAAAAATCTCGTTGGTGCAGACAACTTCATTACACAGATGGCTTAAGCAAAGAAAAAAGTACGTAAAATATATATGTAATTAAAAAGGTTATTAAAGAAACAAATGCACTGCCTATGCTTAAAGCTAACGCATTATCTGACATCTATTCCTGTAAGAGTGGCTACACACAAACAGCTGCACCAACTTGATGCATTAAATTGCCACTTTGCTGTTGCTGAAAATAAATGAAGTTACCTTGTTGTCAGAGACTGCAATATATTCCTTAGTTTTTGTGTTGTAGACGGCTGAACAGGTCAGTGTTTGTCCTTGTTTCACCATCCAGCTGCCCAGAGGCTTCTGGTCTGACACCTGAAAGCAACTACATTTATCATAGGAGCAGAGCTGTAAAGTAACTAAGTACAAATACTTTGTTACTGTACTTAAGTAGAATTTTTGGGCATCTGTACTTTTACTTGAGTAATTATTTTTCAGCCTATTTTTACTTCTACTTCTTACATGTTCACACAATTATCTATTTTCTACTCCTTACATTTTTTTAAAAAAGGCAAGAAGTAGAAAGTCGTTACTTTTAT
Organism: Austrofundulus limnaeus; assembly: GCF_001266775.1. NCBI lineage: Eukaryota > Metazoa > Chordata > Actinopteri > Cyprinodontiformes > Rivulidae > Austrofundulus > Austrofundulus limnaeus. The sequence continues at coordinate 165,598 of NW_013952786.1, forward strand.
TTCATTTTTGCTTGTTTTTATTCCAGGTTGTTATTGTAAAAAATAAATACTATTCATATAAACTGTGCCTCCTATAGAGTGAATTTAATTGTGGTTGAACGAGAAGTATAAATATATAAAATTTTGATACCGTGTTAGTTTGTACACAAACAAATCATGTCACACTCCAGCAGGACATAATCATTAAAATAAAAGGACTGTACTTAAGAAGTATTTGTAT
>NW_013952786.1:168377-172657 GCF_001266775.1 Austrofundulus limnaeus
AACCAAGTCTTATCGCCAAAAAAAAAAAATTAAACTTGTTTTGAGAATTAATTATCTTTTGAAGATTCAATTTCTTTTATTTTTACTGAGCTTTTTCCAGCATGGTCTGAACTGGGGATTGAATCCAGGAACTTCTTAGTATGAGGTAACAGTATAATTAATCTGTCATGCTGCCATTTTTGAAGAAAACAAACAAACAAGCAAACAAACACCTGCACAAAAAAGTATATTTGTAGCTGCTACCAGTGCGTTCAAAGTTTATTTCTTCAGTGAATCAACTGAACATAATGGTTGCTAATTGGTTGCTACACTTATGTTGTTTCATTTTAAAACAAAATCCGATTTTTCTTATAAATAAAAGACATTGATGTCATTTTGCTGTGGTTTCATCAGATGAAGAATCTGCGACTGCTTCAGCACTGCTCAATCTCTGATGGAAGTGAACTGGGATGAAGAGTGTAGTCAGCCAAACTGGGTTCTGTAAAAACACAACAAGTGAATAGATTTAATAGTTTCTCTAATGCAGAATTAAAATATCTGAACGGGGGTAAATTATTATTATTTTTATCCATTACAGTTTCAGGCTTAGTCTGTGAGTTCAGAGGAGCAACAAAACAAAACTGGAATAATAGTGCGTTACCCTCAAAGCATTCTGGGATTTTCAGGGTTCCATCGATGCACTGTGTTGACAGAGCGTAACCACATTTCCTGTCTTTGTCCATGCAGTACACTGAGACAGTTTCTTTGTGTAAGACGACATTAGGTTCAAAGTCTCCGATCCAAATTTTCTGTTCTTTATATAAAATCCTTCCTCTCTGTATGCCAACAGTACAAGGCGCTACGAGTGAAACAACAAAAACAGGATGTAAAAGCACAAAATTTGAGAAAAATGAGCTGTGTGTGTTTGAACATTGCTCCGTACAAATTATACTGTAGATGATGTTGCACAAGAAATGAATACAGTCGACAAGACGAGCAAAAAGTAAAAGCTTTGAAAATTAACCTTAAACAAAAATAAGCTCAAGAACAAAAAGGTAGGAAGAAATTTGGACTGCGCTCAGAAAAAAAGACACAATTTGGTAAAGCAAATTGTTTCTTCTTTATCTTGTTTGACGGTCAAAAGTTGTAAAATTGAGCCCCACCCACCCACACACACCCACTATGTCTCTGTATCCTTGACTTTACATTGACTTCCATTCATTGTTTGGAAATCTTATATCCTAACCCTGAACATTTACCCTAAAATTAACCTCACAGGTACCTTACCTGACCCAAAAACTCACCTAAACTCAACCTCCGAAGTCGTGGGGACAAGGCTTTGGTCCTCACGACATTGCATTTTCCTGAAAAATCATCCCCACCAAGTAGCAAAAACAAGGGCACACACATCCACACACACACACACCTTTGCAGGACGGCAGGTCAGACCACCTCCCGTTCTCCTGGCAAACGACCTCCACGTTCCCCTCGAGCACGTAGTTACCTCTGCAGTCGTATTTGACTCTTTCCATGTAGTCAAAGTCTCTCCTCTCATTGTTGGACATGTAGCCTCTTTCAATGTTGTCTGGAGGAGGGCATGTCACCTCTGCAGAGGAACAGTTCAGCTCATTTCTGTCAGACTTTCTTTGTATATTTTACCCTCTTTTTTTCTCACAGTGCAGGAAGCTAAAGGTGTGTTTATGATTTAATCAGAAATTATTACATCTTTAAACAATGGCTCCTTCGAGGGTTTCTTTTCACCTCCTAAAGCCAACTGTTCCACTTTGTTGCCAAAATTAGGATTATCCTGTCGCAGAGCTACACGGGGAAGCTTATGAGAGATTATTAACAAGAAAAAAAGCGTTTGTGAGAGAGTTTAGCTTTTTTGTTTGCTACTCAATATTTTATGAAATTGTCTTTTAGGAACAACAAAGTTCAAACTTATTATCAGATTATCTGCTTTGGCTTAAACGTTGACTTTCTGCAACAGCTAAAAGTTTGCTGTGAAATGGTGCCATTTAAAGAACGTTGACAACATTGAATTACGCTGTAACAACTTGATTACATTCATTTAAACCAGGGGTGTGCAACCTGTGGCCCAGGGGCCACATGTGGCTCTTTAGTCCCTCTGCAGCGGCTCTTTGAACCTTTGACCAAAGTTAAGGAGATTGAATTTTTCAAGTAGCAGTTTTCCTTTCAAATTGTTTGCAAATACAGGTTTAAGTAGTAGCCTTTTGGCCGCTTTAGTAATCCAGCCTTAAAGTATCATCTTTCTCTCAAATCCATCAGGTTAAACTAAGACTAGATAACAGTAAGAATAATTAAAAAACAAAGATTTTCCTGCATAAATCAGTTGTAGTTTTAATTAAATTTGGTATAAACTACATACAGTATTTTCCTTATTTACATGGATATGGCCTTTTCTTTTTTTCCTGAAGTGTAAAAGTAATAAAACATGTTAAAATTTGCTATATACACTGCCTAGCCAAAAACATAAAAAATAAAACAAAAGTGGCCCATGGACCACCAGTTGATAATCACAGTTGTAGCACATTTTGCAGCTCCGGATACATTTTATTAATGAGCCGAGGAGCAGAAATGTCTCATTTGATTGTAAAAGTTGCAGACCCTTTATTTGAACTAAGCTTTGAGAATTCATTTTGTTTAATTCATTTACTTTGAACTGAACTGAATTTAACTTCTTTTTTTACCTCGACATTCAGGCGTCTCAGTCCAGGTGCCCTCAGCAGTGCACTGGGCGGTTGGCTTTCCAAAAAGTGCGAAGGGAGGCAGGCACGTGTACTTCGCTGTGAGGCCATAATCAGTGGTATTTCCTCGGACCCTCCTCTCATAAATCACCATTCCAAACTCAGGGATTGGAGCGAGACCACAGGACACGGCTAACAGGAAAGACATAACATCACAGCACTCACTTTAGGAGATTTACAAGTGTTTCCATCTTCTTTTCTTTTATCTTCACAATTTAAAGTCTGTGTATGATCTTTAATTCATTTATTCATTTCATTAACAACAAACAAAACATTTCACACAATAAAACAATACAAACAAAACAAAATGAAAGGCATAGCTTCAGTTTTAAAATATGAATAATTTTAAATTAATTTTAATTACAGTTTTAAAAGTAAGCTGTTAAGTAAAGCAAAAGGAATACAGTACGGCATAAAAATAATGACTGTATGTATGTTTTGAAAAATGTATTGTCTCAAATTCAGTCAATTTTAGATTTTTGTCTTTACAGCTTAAGTTTAATTCACTACACCATTTTCAAGTGCTACTAACTCTGCCAGAATTTTGCTTATAATTTTAAAATTAATTGCAGGCATCAACCCTGTTTGTCTGTTAGCAAAATATATCATTAACCACAAGACAGACTTTTATAAAACTTTCAGAAGTTAATTTTTGGCTTTATATTTACAACTGATTAACATTTGGAGTTAGTCCAATTCAAGATGGCCACCACAGCTATTAGCCAACACAAATATTGATACAGCTCTGCCAGTTTCACAGATATTAATTTGAAATTTGATGTGGTAACAGCTGAGAGCCATTCCCAGCATGTTTTCTTTAAACATAATAAATATGACAGAATTGGTGGGTTTGGCTTACGTATGCATATTGGTGGAGGAGTGCTCCATGTTCCATTGGCTTGGCAAACTGCAGACATGGGTCCAGTCAATATATATCTGCTCACAAACATATTGTTTAGTGAAATGTTTGCTTTAAATAAAAAATAAATAAATAAAATTTAAAAGGACTATTCAAAAAACACATTCACTCACATCCAAGGGCATGTTTTAAACCATGATCAGCTGACATTGTTTTAAACATGATGTTTTCTTAGAGCTTTGCTACAACATTATGTTTCAAAATCTTTTCCGTACCCTTCATTGCAGGTATAGTTGATGGTGCTCTGGTAAATGGTATCCTCGTAGAGTAATTCTCCATTGGAGATGGGTTCGGGATAGGGACATCGTTTTGCTGAAAGGAAGAGTTAAAACAAAGCAAACAGAAGGTTTGGGGATTTGGTCGGACAGTGCAAGTTCATTGTAAATAACTGATTGAAACCATAGTAGTTTACTGTGATATTGTGAGCAAGCTGTGCTCTCTCACTTTAAAAATTATTCTTGATTTTTCTAATGACACACTACAACAACACAGTTACTCAAAGACAACAGCTCAGGGTGGGTGTGTTTGGGGGCTGGCCAAGGGGAAACACTGCATTATCATCTTTTACCAGTTTTATTAGTTTATTTTCTTGCATTGAATCATAAATTTCATAC
>NW_013952786.1:174573-181668 GCF_001266775.1 Austrofundulus limnaeus
CATTGACAGACGTCATCCGGGCCACGGGCCACCAGTTGAACAGCCCTCCACTACAACTACTTTTTAGAAGTAAAAGGTGCAGATTTATACTCATTATCCTATATATAATAAATGAGTAAGAAAAAAATACTATGATTCTATTTGTGAGTAAAATTCTCATAAGGGTCTTTTAAAATCTCATAAAAAGCACAATTTAAAAAACAAACAATTACAAAAAAACATTTAGAATAAAGTTTTAACTGATCTATATAAATTATATGTTAAAAACAAACTTTTACAGAAGTAATTATTGTAACATAAATGATGCAGATAATGAAGATGAATTTTATTTTATTTCCCCACAAAAGAACCAGTAAACAGGAAATCTGATGATGAATAAAAGAGACCCACGTATGCACTCGAACTTGGTTTTACTCCACTCTCCACTGACAGTGCAGACGATCTTTCGAGGGCCTGATATGGGAGTGTATCCCTGCTGACAGGACAGCGGTAACTCCACACCGGGGCTAAAGAACCTCTGGGTCCCACTCAGCTCAATGTGTCCTTTTAAATCAGGTCTGGAACACACTACAAAAAACACGAGTTTTAATTTAAACTGTAGAAATAGCGACAGACTGTGCCGTGAAAATGAAGGAATACATAAATACCATTGTGTTGCGATGTCACAGTGGTCAAAAGCAGAGAGGAACAGAGCAGAAATAAAGTCTTCACACACTCCATGTTTTGTAGAAACGTCCCGACGCTCGTTTGTTCTGTGTCTGCTTCACATCCCGACACTCTGCCCTGTTTCACAGCTGTTTGTGTTCCTCTAAAAGTAAACAGATAAGAGCAGCATGAAGTAATGGCTCACAGTTTTACTGGAAATGAAAACCCCCCCCCCCAGAGAAACCTTTTACCCACCGCTGAGATGTTGTCAACAGGGAAATGCTTTTTAATCTGGACTCATGAAGATAAAACAAACAGCAACTTGTTTCAGTTTCTTGACTCCTAACATGAATGCATGTTGCCGCCTGCATCATGAGCCATTTTAAACAGACTTCCTGTGTGTTCTTGGTGTTAGCACTCATGTGTGTGCAGGCTGGCTCTCAGCTAGCACACCAAAGTTTAATTCAACACCTGTAAAGCTGAGTTAAAGACACACTTGTGTTTGCTGAGATTCATCTGTAATCAGATTGACTCCAAAACTTAATCAGCTGTGGATTATTTTGACTCTTGCCTTCACTCTGCGGTCCAGCTCACCCCAAACCAACTGGATTGGGTTCAGGTCTGGTGGCTGTGGAGGCCAGGTCATCTGGCACAACAAAATAGGCCTTACACAGCCTGGAGGTGTGTTTGGAGTCATCGTCCTGTTGAAAAATAAATGATGGTCCAACTAAGCGCAAACCAGATAGAATAGCATGCTGCTGTAAGATGCTGTGGTAGCCATGCTGGTTCAGTATGCCTTCAATTTGAATAAATCCCCAACAGTGTCACCAGCAAAGCATCCCCACACCATCACACCTCCTCCTCCATGCTTCACGGTAGGAACCAGGCGCGTAGAGTCCATCTGTTCACCTTTTCTGCATCTCACAAAGACACGGTGGTTGGAACCATTTCTGTATCCATTTTCTGTACACGCTTCTTTTCAGGGTTGCGTGAGTCACTGGTGCCCACATCCAGCAGTCACAGTGCGAGGGGCGGGGTACACCCTGGACAGGTCGCAAATCCATCACAGGGCATCACATAGAGACAAACAACCATTCACTCTCTCACTCACACCTAGGGACAATTTAGAGTTATCAGTTAACCTAACAGTCATGTTTTTGGTCTGTGGGAGGAAGCCGGAGTACCCGGAGAGAATGCACGGACAGAACATGCAAACTCTACCCAGAAAGGTCCCCGGACTGGGATTTGAACCGGTGACCTTCTTGCTGGGAGGCATCAGCTTTACCAACTGAGCCACCGTGCATGGTTGGAGCCAAAGATCTCAAATTTGGACTCATCAAACCAAAGCACAGATTTCCACTGGTCTAATGTCCACTCCTTGTGTTCCTTAACCCAAACAAGTCTCTTCTGCTTGTTGCCTGTCCTTAGCAGTGGTTTCACACAGTCTCCTCTTAACAGTTGTTCTAGAGATGTGTCTGCTGCAAGAACTCTGTGTGGCATTGACCTGTTCTCTAATCTGAGCTGCTGTTAACCTGTGATTTCTGAGGCTGGTGACTCTGATGAACTTATCGTCCGCAGCAGAGGTGACTCTTGGTCTTCCTTTCCTGGGGCGGTCCTCATGTGAGCCAGTTTCTTTGTAGCGCTTGATGGTTTTTGCTACTACACTTGGGGACAGTTTCAAAGTTTTCCCAATTTTTCAGACTTGCCCTTCATTTCTTAAAGTATTGATGGCCACTCATTTTTTTTTTACTTAGCTGCTTTTTTCTTGCCAAAATACAAATTCTAACAGTCTATTCAGTAGAACTATCAGCTGTGGACTGTATCCACCTTCTGCACAACACAACTGATGGTCCCAACCCCATTTATAAGGCAAGAAATCCCACTTATTAAACCTGACAGGGCACACCTGTGACGTGAAGACCATTTCAGGTGACTACCTCTTGAAGCTGATCAAGAGAATGCCAAGAGTGTGTGAAGAAGTAATCAAAGCAAAAGGTGGCTACTTTGAAGAACCTAGAATATAAGACATATTTTCAGTTGTTTTACACTTTTTAGTTATATAATTCCACATGTGTTAATTCATAGTTTTGATGCCTTCAATGTGAATCTACAATTTTCATAGTCATTTCAGTCAATTCAGTCTTTTCAGTCAATTCAGCCTTGTGACATTGTGCACAATAAAAAATACTTAGCATTGTATTTTCTACAATAAATATAACACAAATGAGTTATTTTTACCACAAATAAATCCCTTTTATTCCATAATTTCTTATGTTATTGTCACAGATTACAGATGTGTTTAGATTGTGTTTAAAATATGACACATAACATACTTTTTTGTCATTTTATTGTCTGTTGAAACTGACAAATCTCAGACAAATGACAGCAAATGACATGATTAAGTTGATTATGAAAGTCTTGCAGAGCTTGTTGGCCTCGCAGTCGATGCAGCACACATTCTGATCTCGGATGGAAGACTTTTAGCCTTGAGGTTGTACTCTACTTTACCTGGTTCTAAAAAAAAAGAGAGAAAGCATGCATGTCATTAGAGACATCAGCCATCTGTTTGATTTGGGATGTAACTTTAAAAACACTTTAAAATGTGCAAATCTGGTGTAGATTCTCAGTCATGCAGGACATAAATAATAAAAAGGAACTAGGAAAAATGCAAAAACTGCCGCAAGCTGAGAGATAAATAATTTTAATTCGAAGTCAGAATAAAATAGAAGTCCAGCTGATGCCAAAAAAATCAAAAATCCAAACTTTGTCTCCTTGTCTGGCTAACATATTATTAGTCAACTTCTCCTGGTCATTATCTAGCTGGGAGGAACTCACCCACAAAGCATTCTGGGAGAGGGAGGTTTCCATCGTTGCAGGTGCTGGCCACAGGGTAGCCACACTTCTCAGCTTCATTCTTACAGTAGAAGACAACATGCTCTCCGTGGAGGACTCTGTTTGGTTTCAGGTCCTCGATCCAGATCTTCTTGGTATTGTAGAAGATGCGGCCTCGTTTGATGCCAACTGTGCAGGGAGCTGCATGGAAAAACAAAAGTGGCCCTTACAGTAAAATATCACACAAATTTGTTCTGTGGAAAGATAATGTGGACAAATCAGTGTGTCAATTCTCCTTGGAAGCTGGAGACTAATCATTAATAGTGATGTAATATAAATATAGAGCCTGACGTAAAGTCTAAAACTATTCTGTTTTCTTGAGTTTTCTGTATGTTTGTTCGCAGTTTAAATACTTCTGCATACTTGGTTTTATCTTAACTTCAGATATCAAAATGTTGGTCTTTTTCTCAGGAGATGGGTGCCATGACTTTTATTTCTAACAACTTTTATACTTTTCAAAACATTTAACTTTCCTTTCAAATATTCTTGGCAGATTACTGCATTAAGTTCCTTTGACAAATTTGAAATCCGCTTTAGCGCACTACTTTTTTTTTTACTTTTTTAGCTAGCCTTTTACCACGTTCCACTTTTAGCTATTTGCTACTTGTAGCATCTAGCTGTCCCTTTTGCGTTTTTAAATTTTAGCTAGCCACTTTAGCATTTTGCTATTTTAGCAAGGCTTTTTAACATGTTCAACTTTTAACCACTTCTAGCTGTCCAATTGCAACTATAATGTTTAGCTTTTAGCCAGTCTTTTGCTAAAAAGGATTTTGCGACTTTCAGCTAGAATTCCACAATTTTAAATATTTTACTACTTTTATATTTAGCTAATGTTTTGTGGCTTTTAGGAAGCATTTTGTTTCTTTTGTCCTTTAACTTTTGCTTCTTCCTGCTTTTAGCCAAAGTTTTGGTCATATTTATTAAATTTACGTTACAGTTGTTCGAGTGTTCTGCTTCTTTTAGCTTTAATATGTAAATGTTAAGTTTCAGCAAGTCTTCTTGCTCTCAGCCTTCACACTTCATATTTGGCAGATCAAGTGGTTTCTCTAGTTTTGTCATGACTCACCCCTGCAGATGGGCTTTGATGACCAGTTTCCTGTGTTCTGGCACTGGATCTCTGCGTCACCTTCCAGAGTGTAGTGCTCATTGCAGGCGTACTTAACCTTCTCCTTGTATCCGTGTTGTCTCATCACAGCAAATGTGATGACACCATTTGGTATGTTGGTTGGGATGGAGCAGCTCACCTCTGAAAACCAGTCGCAAAAAAAATGTTCTTGAGTCGAAAGCAACAAAAGGCAGCATTATTTCCTGTTCAAGAAGAAAACGCAGAATTTGTACATCACAAATCTGCAAACCTTGACAGATCGGTGGTTCGGTTGCGGTTCCGTCAGCCTTGCAGGACCCTCTCTCAAAACTCGGTGCTTTCGGTGGATTGCACTCATACGTCCAGCCTTGTCCATAGATGGTTGTAGTTCCTGTTACTGCTCTATCAGGGATAACTCTACCCTCTCTGGGTGGCTTTGGGAGGGGACATGTAACAGCTGGATGTCATAAAGAATAATTTTGTTAAGATCGCCACAATATAAGGGTATAAATGACTCTGTTCTTTGTGCTGAAGGCCGTGCTTGTTTTCTGTTCAGCACTGTTTTCTTGTATTCCTGCTGTACCTTTGCAGAGAGGAGGTAAATGACTCCAGGTGCCGTTGTGCAAACATCGGCTTTCATTGGCTCCTAGAAGGACATACCTAATGAATAATAAGGAACAAAAAGATATATTATTGTAGTGCAGAACTGTAGTTATGGTATTTAATGATTAGTGAATTCTCCTTTTTCACCCGTCATCACATGTGTAGTTTAAGACACTTCGAAATGGAGCCTCTGTTCTCCCCAATGCAAATGGCTGTAGAGATTTGGGAATTGGGCACATCTTGGCTGCAGAGGAATAAAAGTTACAGCACAGAAAACATATTTTGTGCATATCATCACTATATGTCTGTTGGACAACAAACGTGGTTTAAAAAAATCAGTTCTCTGGTTTTTTTATACTTGTTTACTTGCATTACTGAGCAGCTCGTATCCAGTTGTGGTTGTATGTCAATGTAAAGTTTGCTTTTGGTCATGGTTTTTAACTTTATGAACAATTCTGAGTAAGCCTAGAACTGTTTTATGTTTGTTTGCTTGAAAAAAGCAGGTAAAGCTATAAGACTCCTTTAGGTGACGAGTAAACCAGTCTGATTTATCTCAAAATTGCAAGAAACATGAAGAAACATGCCCCCTCCACCCCCATCCAGTTCTGCATACTCGTTGTGTTTTTTAAGCTAGATTACCAACGACAGAATAAAAACCACAAATCTGAACTCACGGGCACATGCCAGATTGGACTCGGTCCATTCTCCCGTAGCCGTGCAGGTTATTCTGGAAGACGTGGCTGCTGAGGTCACAAAGCCCTGTCCACAGGAGAGGGACACCTCTTCTCCGACCTCAAACACTCGTTTCAAAGATGAAGCGTCAACTCCATCGGGGACGGGAGGCCGGCCACAAACTGCTTACAGAAAGGAAGAGTGACTCAGAAATCATCTGAACGTTTGACGCTAAACTGGTTGGAAACCTTGCAGCAATATGTCAGAATGTGCGAGGTGATGCAGCAATACAGACATTTTCCTGCTTTGCTTTACCTTTTGCAGACGTCACAGTCGTGGATAAAACTGAAAGGCCGAGAAAAAGCCAGCCCAAAGCTGGAGCCATCTTCTCTGGAGTGATGTCCCCTCGGTGTCCTCTTGTTTCTGGGTGGGGAGGGAGCAGCTGGATTAGAGCCACCAGCTGATGGGACAGCAAGGGTCTCCTCCAATCAAACGCCAGTTTGAGCTTTTATTGATTGAGCACAAAGGTCACGAGTCCAGCACGCAAACACATTTATCTAAAACTGAGTGAAAACTTTGATTTGGCAAACAAACAGGATCATGTGACTTTGTGTTTAGTAAAGTGTGGAGAGAAATTTACAGGAATTCAAAAATACTTGCAGAGTTGCTTAATCCATGGATAGAAAGAAGGCAGTTGTTTAGTTTTTATTTTAGGAAATGAAACTGTGTTTTCTGATGAAAGGAAATCAACATATTTTATGGAAAAAACAGAGAAATTACACAGCAAGTTAATTACAGCAGAACAACCTTTTCACCTTTAATCGTTTTGATTTGTTCTTTTTTGTCATAGTTGTTTTAAACAAAAAGAAATTAGCCATCCAGAGCAAAGAGCAAACAATACATTCATGTATTGTCGTAAAAAATACACGTTTTTAAACACAAATAAGCAAATTCTCAAAAACAAACCAAAAATTGAACGTTTTTTTTCTTTTATGCTTTTGTCCTTCTAGAAATTCAGCAATGAAATGTCCAGCCACGTTTCATCTTCATCATCCTGATAGATGGAAGCAGATTTTTATCAAGAATGTCTCTGTACATTTTTCCACTCATCCATCCTTCAATTATTTGAAGTTTGCCAGTACCATATGCTGAAAAACAGCCCCACACCATGATGTTCCCACCTCCAAACTTCACTGTTG
>NW_013952786.1:182708-188518 GCF_001266775.1 Austrofundulus limnaeus
ATCATCAGATATTGTCCAAGATTAACCTTCAGGGTGGATATAGCTCGCTTGCAGCCTCGCACCGAGGACCTATCCACGTCATCATTTACCCAGAATGTTTTACGTGGAAAAGTGGCTCCGTCCGTGCTAAAATATATTTTAAAAAAATTGCAAAACTAAACAGCCTACGGTATTTTTACAGTCTTTATTTTGCAGTTAAAATTAATGTTTATCAGATAAAGTTTAATGTTATAACTAATCATTAAAAAGAGGCTGAACTTTCACAAGTCTGGGACAAACTGTCTAAAAATAGTGGAAATGTTCCTCATTGGAAATTTAGGAATATGTTTTATATTCGATTGTTTACAGTTCATAACATCATCAAACAGTTTCAAGACAATTTTGTACCAAAGGACAAAAAGAGACAAAACTGGACGTTTTGGAATTTGAAATTCATTTTGGAAAACATGGATGGCCTGACCGCAATAATAAAGAGGAGTGAGACCGTCTAGGTCTATCATCAGCACTACAGTTTTAAACCCTGCCTCTCTGATGTTATAGGGGTGTGTTAGTGGCTTCTTCATGGGCAGCTTATACATCTGGAAACAGACTGTAAAAACAGGAAAATCTATACAAGTTTAAAACAACACGTGCCCCCATTCAGGTGTCTTTACCAGAGAAATTCTTGCACATTTCAGCAAGATATTGCTGTACATCCAATACAGCAGCATAACTTTGTAGTAGAAAAGTTCAGGTGCTGAACAGGTTTGCCTTTAGTCCAGGTTTGGTCTCATCAAACCCTAAGGGCCGGTTTCGTACTCAGATCTTAAAACCAGGACTGCACTAATCTGGTCTAACTTAATCCAAACTAATCCAATTGCTTTCTGAGTCATTGTTTAACTTCAGATTAACTAGTTCCAGACTACAGAGTCTCTGACTAAGGTAATCAAGGATTAGACAGATCATGTGTTGGGAACTGAATTAGATTAACAATCTGCACATGGTGCAAAGGTGAGGTTGCTCTGAAAACCTGGGGTGGAATTTTCCCATTATACATTTTAGCAGTCTGTGTTTATGGAACAGGAGTCTGACTTCTGACTAAGCATGGATAAAGGAAAAAGAAAGTGTTCAAAAAACTTCAGTGAACGTGAGAATATAATTTTGAAGGAAATTATTTCTAAACATCCCATAATTGAGGACAAACATCACGATTCAAACACAGAAATAAAAAAAATAAAACACACGGACTGCAGTTGTGAATAAATATAACTCAAATGAAAAAGTTACCAACAGGACCCTCCAACAGATTTCGGCAAGATTTAATGATAGTATTTACAGTACACAGATTCTTCTAAGTACTCACAATGAAATGTATGTTTGCTCATATGAGGCCACATATTGCAACATCAAAACACAGCTGAAGAAAACAGCAGCCATTGCTCGTAGGGAGCATTTGAATCCAGGTGGGGGACCCCCAGTTAGACCACAGAGTGATGACCTGGGGGACATGTTGACTGGATGATTGAAAACCAACAACCATTCTTCTTCTTCTTCCTCTGTTTTTATTGGCGGGTGACATCTAACGTTAAGATGTATTATCGCCATCTACTATGCTGGAGTGTGGACCAGAGCATCTCCCTTTAATATAACTTCTCATAAATAACCCTGTTTCCTTCAAAAAATTAATAACTGCCTTGTTTATTTTATGTTTATTTAATATCTTATTTAATTTTAATGTCTCTATATCATATTTCATAATTTCTTGTTTCAGCTTCTCTCTACTTGATGCATACTTTTCACAATGAATTATTACATGTTCTACTGTTTCCATATCCCTATCACACTCACAACTACCTGTTGGATGTTTCCCTATCAAATGTAATGTTTTATTTAATCCGCTATGTCCAATCCTCAATCTTGTCATTACTAACTTGTTCTTTTCGTTTTTTTCCAATTACTTCCAAATTTCCTACTTTCTTTCGTATATTAAATAAATGACGACCTTTATTTCCTTCCTCCCATAATTGTTGCCATTCAGACTTAATGTTTCTCTTAATAACTGATTTTATTTCAGATTTAGAATACGCTATTTCCATAATTTCCATAATTTGATCTGCCATGTCATTCATTTCTATGTCTTTATGAGCAGGTACCCACATAAACCTAATCTTTATTTGAATTTGTGATATTCTAAATATTACTTCATAAATTTCATATACTAATTCCATACGACTTTCAGATGAACTATTTAAAATGGACATTAATGATGATAATGAATCTGAACATATAAGAACATTTTTAATTCTATTTTGTTCAATCCACTGTGAGGCCATCAGGATTGCTAACATTTCCACTGTATAAACAGCCAACAACCATTTGAAGGCATGCCAGATGATCATCTGGACAGTTCATGTGGGGAAACTCTTCAACACTTTGTTACAATGTGTGTGTCTGTGTGTATTTATTGTTCTGCTTAGGTAAGCTAGAACCATTTAGGACACTATAAAAATGAAAAAAAAAAAAAAACTATTAATCTTGTGTCTTGTATTGTAATTCTCTGTAGAAAAAGATGACCAAAGCTTGACTCAGATGTAGGAGGAGCCAGAACAGGGTCAAAAAATTGCACCTGTGGCAGCAGCCAGTTTCTTCATCCCCAGGCAGCACAGCAAGAGGGGAAAGGCTGACTATTCATGAAAAACTTGCCAAAGAGTTTCATGAACAAAAAGTGCAATCTAAAAGAAGAACATGAACTGAAGAAGAAAATCCTTCAAGTTGTCAGTCAAAGAGATGGAGAGAGACATGAAGCAGCAGCAACAGCAGCAGCAAAACTTCTGTTTTGTTTCTAACCATGCCTCTGTTGACCTTGTGTCGTTATGAAATAAAAAATATTCCATTACAATCATGATTCAACCAAAATTTATTCAAGAATAAACAAGATTTTCTCCTCTTAACTATTTGCAACGCGATAAACGTAGTCAAACAAAATGAAACTGATAACTTGTGGAGCACTCACCTGTTTCCAGCTTCTTTATCTTCATAAAAAGTGCTGCACAGCAAAGCAGGTCCAGTTTGATCATTGGCTGAAACAAACTCATTATTTCAGCTGCAGTGTTTTCGTACAAAAACAGTCACAGAAATCTGTATCATCAAATTCAGTCAGCGGGCTGCTTCTGTCTCAGAGAAATCTCCATTCTGGTCTTTGTGGTGGTCTTCCAGCATCATTGATGTAGTATAGTATAGTCAATGATGCTGTAAGACCACCACAAAGACCACAATCTCCATTCTGGTCTTTGTGGTGATCTTCCAGCATTATTGATGCAGGAAGACCACCACAGTATAGTCAAGATAATCCGTTTTGCCCATCCACAGGGAAGCATACAGCCTTTAATCTGAAATTAAACCTGCCTCTGGCCAGGTTTAATTTAAGCCTTAGTTTAGACCTGGATTAGCTCTAGTCTTCCTCTAAGAAAGAAGATTATTTAATTCAAGACTAGGATAAATCTGGGACTACTGTAATCCGCAACTAAGAAAGCTGTTTTAGTAAATCCAGGTTTAAAATGTGATTTAAACTAGAACTAGGCCTAATCCCTGTACGGGAAACTGGGCCTAAATGTTAAAGAATTGTTGTAAAGGAAGGGGGTGATCCACACAGGTCATTTTTATATGTTTTACATGTTATATTCTGAATAAAATACAGCTTTATGAGATGTGCAAACCATCACATTTAGCTTTTATTTATATTTTACACTTTCCCAACTTTTTACTGAATTGTGTGGCTGTATGAATCTGAACAACACGAGTTCCAGTTATGTAAAACATCTCCCAGTGTTGGCTTGTGCCAGCATGTCTCCTCATTTAGCTCATAGGTGTGTGTGTTTCCCAGCAACACACAAAGTTGCTTTGAAACTTGACTGTTTTGTTTATTCTTGTGATGACCTCTCTTGGTCCTCGGGGCTGCAGTCCACAACACCAGACACGAAAAGCACAAAACCAGTAGAATGAAAGCCTTTTCTTTGTAGATTTATAGTCTAATGCAGTGGAATCTCATATGTAACAAGAGAGATAATTGTGCTCATGTTTTGTCTGACAATATTACATAAAAATATAGAAAGTTATACTCTGACATACTTGTGTATATATATATATATTTGTTTAATAGTCTAAAAATAAAAAGCATAAACATGTAGAAGATATTCAGCTGTAAGCATTTTAACATTTATGAGCCACAATCTGCACAGGAAATGTGTAATTCGCTGTTTTTTCCACACGATGACGCCTCAAACCTCAGATCCTCCAGCGGGACCAGGAACAGGGTCCTCCTCCCTCCCAGAGCCCATCCTGTTGCGTGACATCAGCCGGGGCGAGAAAGAAGGAAGAGAAACGGGGAGGAGTCAAGCTGCACGGCGGCACAGAAGGTTACGACCAGAAATGGTTTTTCAAAATAAAATCATGATGAAATAAAATAAAAATAACCCGGAATCTTCTTTTTCAAAAAACCGTGCCTGGCCATTTAAGAACATAAAATGTTATTTCCACTCAGCCACGGAATCACAGAATTAAATCTAGTTCATGTAAGCTTTTAAATTAACAGTTGTCAAAACTGTTAAAAGAGATGAAAACGTGGACAGGAAGTTGCATCCATAAATCGTTTTCTTCAAAGGTAACATAAATATTCAGTAAGACTCTTATTCATTTTTTTGATACTTAAAAAGGTTTGATGTGTGACTTTCATGTATTGTATAATAAAAGCTTTGGGATAAAAAACAGAAGATTAAAAGCTGCTCAGATACACAGACAGAACTAAAGGACACCTCAAAGCTGCTTTAAATAGAGGTACAGTTTATTATAAACACATTGCATTCATGGTGAGTTTGATTAGTTTTACTCACATAATAAATAGAAAAGAAAAACCCTCAAAATTGTTAAGAAATATTAATATGAATTCTTCACATTTAGGCGTGATTTAGATGATTTATTGTAGCAGAATTCAATGTAGAAATACAAATTAAACCATTACACAACAACAACAACAACAACAATAATAATAATAAATCTAATTCAGGTGAAGTTTGGAGTTATTTAAACAATCTACTCAGGGAGTGTAAAAATGTCCAGATCCAGGACGCTGAAACAGCAGGGGAAGCACCACTCAAGAAAACAAACATGTCAATCTTCTTGCTTGAATTATTTGATTCAGACACAGAATCCATTCAAACTAGACTGGACCGGTACAAATCAGAATCAAAACTGACATGAATGAGAGCCAAATGACCCCTACCCTAGACAAGCACTTATTACCTGCACATAGGTGTCAACACCTGCACCACTGTACCCTGTGAGAGACTGTTCTCCTTACCAGACCTCGTCATTCCAAATAACAGGGTTCACACACCTTGGTCTACATCAAATTCAAGGACCTTTCAAGGACTTTCCAATACCAATTTCCTCAAATTCAAGAACCAAGTTCAAAAGCTATTATCTGCTGCTACCACAGAATGTTACCAACAGGTTTAATATCATGTAAATTCAATGAAAAACTGAAGAACATAGAAGTTGTTGAGTCAGAAACAATGACATCAGTTCACCGTAATCCTGAGTTATCCACCGCAACAAATCTAATTCACCGTAATCCTGAGTTATCACCACTACAAATCTAATTCACCGTAATCCTGAGTTATCCACCGCAACAAATCTAATTCACCGTAATCCTGAGTTATCCACCGCAACAAATCTAATTCACCGTAATCCTGAGTTATCACCACAACAAATCTAATTCACCGTAATCCTGAGTTATCACCACAACAAATCTAAGTCACCGTAATCCTGAGTTA
>NW_013952786.1:188832-192704 GCF_001266775.1 Austrofundulus limnaeus
AAGTAGAATAGTCTATTGTCAACATAATTATGGAGTGTGATTTATTTTCAACTTAAAATATCTTCAAACTAACGAAATATAAAGTTATTAGGGAGGAAAACCCGTCTGGATAACAACAGACTGACTGCTTGTAAAATATACGACAGGTCTGGACCACTCGTGAATTTTGTTTGTATCTGAAAAAAATCTTAGAATACGAAAACATTGGTGAATGCCACAAATTCTCCTAAATCACTCGTACGCACAGTTTAAGAACAAATCTGTGCGTACGAACGGTTCTTGCATGAGGCCCATTGTGAAAGTTCACGCAAAAAAAAAATAGATTTTTGCAAAAAGTCAGACTGGAGCATTAAGACCTGCAGTGTGTATGTAGCTGAAGAGGCCTTCACAACACATTTTCTGAGTGTAACATTTCGTCATATCCCAAGACGTTTCACAAAACCTTTTTTTTTCAGTGTTTGACCAAATCAGCTAAAACTTGATTGTTTCGCAACAACAGAAAATCTTACTCTGGAATAAAATACGGTGAATGATAGGCATTCCTTATTTTATATTTTTTTCTAGACGATCAATTAATTTTGTTAGGTAAATAATCTAATTAGAACTTTTCTTTGGACGTGGTTCACTGGAGCAGGTAGACAGACAGTCTATCGGGAACCTGCAGATAAACACTTTATTGTGAAAGTTTGATCTCACTGATTCAGCATCACGTCTCCGGAGTGTGAGACATCCAGAGGTTGTAACTGAATCATTACAGCTAAATGTAAAAGGTTCATAGGTGCAGTGTGCGTCTTCAGGGGCTCTGAGCAATGAACCTTCATAGGAACGTGCATATTAGCCCATGTCGACATGTAAATCCACCTCCCCGCAGGACATGACAGCTAAAAAAACCCCAACACCCACTCTTTAAATGTGATCTCCTCTCACAGAAGTGAGATGCACCCTTCTTCCAGCTCCTGCCTGAAACCTGACTCAGTAATAATGAGTCAGTCTGAGGTGTTGGAGTGTTGATAAACCAGCATGTTTTTCCACAACCTGACATTATCGTCAGCGTGTTTCTAAACCCCCTCCTCTGCTTTCACAGCAACTCGTCATTTTTTCATCTTGCCTCATTGTTACCGTCACAGCTTTCGATACAGGAGATAATGAACGGAGCCACTGGAAGGACAGCATGTTAGAGACACAAATATACACAAAGGTCTCTTCCTCCTCCATTCAACACCCAGAGCACCTCTGAAAGGCTGAACTTTTCTCTTTTTATTCCCCCCATCATAAATCCATGCCCTGACCTGTTGCATAAATAATGCTCCCACCTTATCGAGATGAAGGTGATTTGTTACTCTGTAGCTATTCAAAGAGAGAAAGGTTCCAGTTTTTGAAAGTGCACTCAATCATCAAATATTAAACTTAAGATCCCATAAAATGAGGGTCAGATCCTCCAGCAGAGCCAGTGAGCCTCTCAGTCACTTGCTTGAATGACACAGTGATAAATGGTAGAGTGGCATTTCTGTAACTAGAGTGACATTTCACTTTCAGCCCTGTAAATGTCTCTTTTCTAAGAATAGGTTGGGGCATGCAGTAAGTAATACATCATTAAATGTGGTTTAATATGAAGATTAAATTGAAACGGCTTGATCACTTCAAATTTTACATTCAAGATCCTCATTTTTTTTCTGGTTTTGGAACATTTTGTAAATAAATATGTAAAGATTTTCAAGAGCTAAAACAATTAAAGTCCTAGCATTTCTTGACGGAATGTATATCGCCCACCACCTTTCATGATTTAGACGAAGCACATCTTACGATCAGGGGCGGAGCCAGAGAGTTTCCTGGGGTGGCTAGTACCACCCTTGGCACCTGTTTGACCAATGGCCACCCCCAAAATAATTGACAGGTGGGTGGAAATGTGTAACTTGGTCAAAACGGCCAGAAAGCACCTATAACTTTAAATATGAAAACAGTATTAGATTTAGTCATAACTTGAGACAGGAAGGTGCTAGCTGTATGAAAGTTGACCGCCGTACACGTGGAGGGATGTGTAACAATTCAGCTTGGTTAAAACAGTCCTAACCTGTCTGGAAAAAGATTGCTCGTTGTGAATATGAATATTAATATTGGTCATGACCCCTTTCCTCTAAACATAACCTCATAGGTGCATACCTAACCCTAAATCTAACCTAAACTTCATTCACACCGTAGTTCTAAACCTAACTCCCAACCTACCATCCATCCATCCATTTTCTGTACACGCTTCTTCCTTTTCAGGGTCGCGTGGGTCACTGGTGCCCATATCCCTCCCAACCTACCATTTTTTAAAATTTATTTATCGTTATTTTACCAGGCAAGTCCCATTGAGATCTCAGATCCCTTTTTCAAAGGGAGGCCTAGGCCTGAAGGCAACCTATTGTACATATTTTGGGGGGTGGGGGAAACCAGAGTACCTGGAGAAAACCCACACAAGCCCGAGGATAACATGCAAACTCCGCACAGAAAGACCCCAGGTCCAAACCTGGGGTCGAACCCAGGACCTTCTTGCTGTGGGGCGTCGGTGCTAACCACTGATCCATCGTGCTGCTGATGGCATTTAACCCTCATGGGGACTTGGTGTAGGTCCCCATTAGTACCAGTTGGTCCCAACAAGTAGGTGTGAATGCCAGAAATAGTCCCCACATAGGGAATACCCGGCCAGTTTTTCATTAACAGGGTTTGCTTCTCCAGACTGAATAGTTGTCAGCTAGTTTAGGTTTATAATTTAAAGTAAATGCTGATTGATAAAAATTAGGTATCTGAAAGTGTTATTTTGGTTTTTGGAAGATTTGATTGTTATTTTCCTTTTTATAAATTATGACTTCTTATACAGAAAATAATTGATTACAGTAGAAATAAGTAAATTGACTGATTAGCAGTCTTTTTCTATTATACTACTGACTGTTTTAATGCCTGAATGCTGTTTAACCCAGACTGTTAGACTTCCTGTTACACTTGAACTAAAGTGTTGCAGCAAAGGTAAAGTTATGCAAACAAAGAAACAGACACATTTTTAAGATGTTATCTGATTGTCAACATCTGTCGTCTCGTAGTCACCTTTGCTCCGGAGTCTTATTTCAAGTGTCTGGCTTGCTGTTTTTGTGCAGCAGGGTCTCTCAAATCACCATTTAGCAGGTGGTGAAATGTGATGCAGCCAGGCAATTTGGACTCTTGTCACTCAGCTGATTTACCATTCAAACCTTGTGACGATCAGATTGTCTTTGGAGACCACAAAAGTTTGGGCGTAGGGGCTGACTAAACATTTCTATTTAGATTTTATTGCTTGAAGTTTTGATTTATGAAGGCTTAATCCTCCAGAGTTAATCCTGTTCTGTGACCTGATTCATATTCAGTCGGCTAAATATATTCCCACCAAGTCGCCGAATTCAGCTGGACGTCAAGAGTCAAGAGCTCTGAGGACACCCGTGTTCAGAATTAATAAAAGAAGCGTGAGAGTATTGTTGCCCATTTTATCAAGCTTTCTGCACCAAACTGCCCCTTTATTGAGAATATAGATTGTATTATGACTAGAGATGCACTGACTTTTGCAGACTTTATGTTATTGCAGCTTAAAATGTCTGATTTTTACATCAGCTTTTTCGGAAAGTTGCAAAGTGTCGTAGCTTTAGATTTTCTTTTACGTGCCGTGAACAATTTAACTGACTAAATTTACTGATGTAAACGAAACAAAACCGCTGAGACGCTACGGCCCATCTGTGATGAATGAAGTCAATGAATTTGCTGAATATGAAGAATTGCAGGTTCTGTTCAAACCAGGTGATTTTCTAGTGTTTTTTATGTGTCTGTTGCACATTTATACAATGTATAAATATATAATATAAATA
>NW_013952786.1:193894-199427 GCF_001266775.1 Austrofundulus limnaeus
GACGTGACATGTTCGTACGAACCCTTTGTACGAACAAAAGTAAGAGAAATTTAGGAGAAGAATACGAACATGTTCTTGCATGAGGCCCATTGTCATTATACAGAGTGTACAAGATTAAGGAGCTACTTGCTTTTGGTGCATTTAAAAAGTATTTAAATAAACAAGTGTACATAAAGTATAGAATGGCATATCACATAAACGTGATTGTTGCACAGTGATGCAATGTTCAAGTACAGGGTATGGATGTGAATATTGCACATTATTGTACTGTGTTGTTGGTGAGAGGTGAGTCTGTGTGAGATCAGTACACAAGAGAGTACAGGAAGGCTATGGCCATGGGGAAAGAAACTGTTTCTCAATCTAGTAGTTCTGGTTTTTGTTTCTGTATCACTTGCCAGATGGCAACAGTTCAAACAGTTGCGAACCCGGAGGAGTGCTGTGCTTGCAGTTTATATAGAGCTAATTCCATGCAGATGTGAATAACAAAAATAAATGCTGATGTGATAGAACTGTATTTCAAATATCACATTAGTTTTAAGGACATTAATTGGGAAGATATTTTTACCACTTGGTGGTTTGTTTAAATTTTGTCTTTGATCAAACAAGTCTTTTATCTACTCAAAAGTATTTTGTTTTGTCTTAGTTGAAAACTCTTTGGAAATGGATTGTGCAATGAGAGGCACTCTTCTGCAGACATCAGACTGATTGTTTCCAGCCACTGTAAGCTAAAACATGAAACCATTTGTCGAGTCCTGACCCGCATTATTGATCCCTTCTGAAATTATGCTCTTAACTTACTTTTGAGTCCATCTAACGCTGGTAATGCTTGTTATTTGAGGCAGCTTTACTCTGAAACTTGCGTTTCTGCTAAAGCATCTCGATAAAATGACCATAAATGCAAAATCAATCCTGCAAACGGCTTCTTTCTGCTGACTATTATTTCACATCATTTGGGGTAATTTTCTTCAGATGCCACATTTGAACCAAGAGAAGAGATAAAAGCCGATGTGAAAGCACCAGAAGGCTTGACAAATTCTCACTCTTATAATTTCCTGCGATGTTTTGGTCTCTAAAGTCTCCTTTTCTGCTCAAGAAACTGGTGGTAAAATAGAGAGTTTCGCAGGTGCTCTGATAGAAATTCCTCGCGTAATGATTTTTGAAAATGACCTACATGTTTCTCAGTGGATTATTTGCAAATTATCACTACCAAATTCACCTGAAGCCTTATAATTTTCTCAGTTCATATAAGGAGCTAATGAGCATTGCTGTTTTGAAGTAAGCCAGCTCCTCAGGGGAAAGAATGAAAACACACACACACACAAACCCTACATAATGGCTAGCCAAGTGACTTTGGTAACCTTGCTGTAATTTGCTTGCTTTATATGTAATAAATGCATAATGAGAAGTGAAAATTACATCAAAGCCCCTAAAGAAACAGAACCGATTGATGGCATTAAGATGAAAGCTGGTGGTTAGATCAGTCCAACCTTATTCTGTGCTCTTTTCTAACAACTGTAGGTGTTTGATGTGTTAAATCAAACTTTATAATCTCAGCTACAATTGTTTTCCTCCCCCAAAATCCAGTGATGCTAATTAGCCTCATCAAACTCACACGACTTCATGTTCAGGCTGTACTCGCATCTCTGTGTACGTGTTGATTAAAGTGCAATTTCAGTAAAGGCCTTTGTTGACATTCTGTAGCAGACACTTTTCACACAGCTTACAATGTGTAAATTCTTACTGCTTCTTAGCATTCAGCTAAATCGACTGCTTTTTTAAGATTTTTGTGCTCCTGCATCATTTCTTCTACACCTAAATGTCACTAGAAGCCTGTAAACATCAGTCACAAAGAAATGTGAGTGGTATACAAAACGGTGAGGCTGATTTGATAAGGATTTGTTTGTTCATTTGGTCTTTTATTCATTTATTTAAACCTGCAAATATCAAGTTTGAAGCTTCTTGTTGGCTAATATAATCAGGGGCGTAACAATGCATTGATCCACATTAATATACTGTATTGATCAAATGATTAATGATTCACTTACATCAAGGCAAAAATGAAAACATCAATCCATATCGTCATCATATGCCTGAGGCGGATCGATCCATCTAACACAGTCCTTTAGTGAAAGACTTTGTGATAACATCGCATTGTCATCCAAACAAATCAAGAGAACATCGCATCGTGTTAAAACTGCTGATTTACACACCTAAACGTAACACAAGTTTTCATTTTCAGTTCATTTATTCATAAAGACAAAAAAGCAGAGAGCAAAACTAAGCCTTAAAACCCGAATGGACATTTGAAGTAGTAAACCATCTATTGCGCAAACAAAAACCCTCATCACATTTTCTTTCTTTTCTTTTTGCTGCATTGCAATTTACTTAAACTAGTGAGAGATTTCCAGCTTCAAAGTCTGAACGATTGTCCGTTTAGGACTGAGATATGAAATCTCGTTCATCCTGGGATTCTGATAAACCCTCGGCTTTAGCTTGGGCTGTGAAACTGTGCCCACACCGGAACATCTGTTGCTTTATCTATAGTGATCCTGCTTTTTTTTGTCTTTCCTCTCTCTCTCTTCCATTAAAGAGTTGATTTCAAACAGCGTTGACGAGTTAATTGCAACAAATAAGCCTTACTATCTCCTGATTATTCTGCGTCTGGAAATCACCCTCTGACCTTTACCCTGGGTGTCAAAGTAAAGATCAAAGTTTTTTTTTTTTGCACACTGCACAAACCAACATTCACACAAGCAGTCCTTCCAGCTCTTAATTGTAAACAGGAAACTGCTCATCAGGCATTTGTTGTTTTAAGCAGGATGCTTTCTTTTCTTTTTTTTTCTATAATGCATCATTGTGCCATCTGAAACTCCTTTACCACAACTGTAACATCATTTTTAGGCCAGAGTCTGACCGCTGTCGAGACACATGAAGATCCAGAGATCTTTTAAATGGAGAGGAGCAGCGAGGAGGCATCATGTCACTGAAGTGTGCGTTTGAGTGGGTGTTTATGGGATAGAGAGTGACGGGAGCAGAGTTCGGCAGAGACTATATTTAGAGGAGCTCCTTGGTCGTCTGAAGATATACACAGCTCTGCATTTCATTCATTCTGTTTATAGGAGAGCGTTGGGGCTGTCTTTAGAGATGGCCACATTCAGATTGCGTAAGGGCATTATTTTGAGGACAGATGTTATAAAATCAGCGGCTTAACTGATTATACGCTGCAATTGCAAGCATTATTTGTTGTGCTGTTTCTGCTCCCCTTTTATTTTCTTTAAAACAATCCCAAATGTTACAACCTCAGTACTATGAAAAGTCTGTAGGGCTTAACTGTTATCTTGATCTGCTTAGTTCCAGTATGTTTTCAACTTATTCACGTTAGTTTAAGCTGTGAAGGCCCTAACATTGTTGTTTTTAGATGTTTATCTAACAGAAGCACATTCACTGATCTAATTCAGTCAGTTAAAAAATAGAAAAATAGTTGTAGATGTGTGGGTAACTTCAATTATGGAAGAGGCCACAATTATTTGTTTACACATAGGGCTGCACTTACCCAATTGTAATATATATATATAAAACATATTCTGTGCTCAAATTCATGTATAGCATTTGTATGTTTGTTTAATAAATATGAATACAAAATGTTTAAAGCAAGCAAAATAAGCACTTTCTTTTGCAAATTAAAGTACAATGAGTGCAGGCTCCTGCATGGTTGTAGTTCTGGGAAAGTCACTGTAAACTTCTCATAATTAGCTTTGTGCAACATGTAGTGGTGGCTTAATCCTTCATGGCAGACAGTGTCTCTAAGCAAACTAAACACATAGGTTTTTCTTGAAATTCTGTAAACAAATAGTCTATCACCCCACACCACCCAAAAAAGTAATTTTTAAAATTTTCCTGTTACTTGATAAAAGCATCTCTTTTAGACCCGAGTAAACAAAACTAAACAAAACACAAACAAAACTTAGTTATACATCCCGCTGGGCATTCCTGTTGATGATAGTGTAGTACACAGATAAAATTGCCTTGGTGCTGAAAGAACTGGATGCTATCACAATGCTAACGAATCAAGGGTGCATGCAATGTAACTAATTAGCCTTTGAAAAAAAAGGAAAACAGAAATTGAGTCGATTTCTCATATTTTCATTACATATAAAATGTATCAAATCAAGTAATAAAAAGATATATCTTATAAAAAATGTAAGATACTAAGCAGATACCACCAGTATGTTTAAACAGAAATCCTAAAAAAATAAAATCTTTCATGTGTCTGCTCAGAATTTATAACTTGAAAATATTGGAAAAAGTACACACTAGTAATTTTAAACATCAATGTACTGAAGTGCTTTTCTTTCACTGATTAGCAGGCATTTCATGTCCACTGAGACAGACTGTTAAGAAACGATGCCATTACTTTGATTGACACCCATCAAGGACTACGACCTGCATAATGGACTCTGGTGGGGTTCCCGAGAGAGGAAGAGAAATGTCATCTCTGACAGGTGAAGAGCCAGGAACAGAGCTGAATTCTCTCCTGTTGTGAAAGTGTTCTCACACTTACTTTATGTTTGCTGTAGAAATGACTTCTGTTACTTTTTATATACTTTTTTATTTCATCCTTAATCTCAAAAATCAGCAAACTCCTAACTAACTGTGGCATCTGAACTTTATGAACAATTAGCTCCGTCAAGCCAGCTTTGACGGCGACTCTGTTTTGATCAACACTGTTGAGCTTGTGGGCATTTTGGATTTCCCTGAAAGCCTCTCGCCTCTCTTCCGGTTTCACAACAATCAATTAAGAGCAACTGCATTAAGATTAGACTAATCCATTATGACAGCCTGCATTATTTATCACCTTAATTCCCACTATGTGTTTGTGGATAATGCTGTGTTGGTGTCATAACGTGCCTCCTAGTTCTAAGCTGTTCAGTGCTGTTAAAGGTGATGTTTGGAAAAAAATGTGCTTCTAAATGTGTCTGTAATCCTAGAGGCCACAATATCTTTTAAACTAAATTATTCTTCATGAATATTTTAAATGTTATTATCTGGATCAGATTGCTTTATATGCCTCCTTAAAGAGCATAACCTCACACTAATGCCAGTTTGTGTGTGTTCTGGTACTGCCCTGCTTCTGCTTAAGGAACTACATCCGTGAACATCCACATTTTATGGGACCTTACAACCTTGTTCAGGACCTGATTGCATGCTGTTGTGGGTCATATCTGCCTCGCAGCTTGATAAGTGGATTTCAGTTCAGGAAAGGGACCAACTGAGCAGTAAGGGGTGGGATGACATCTGTGTTCTGGTTGTGAGGCTTATGTCATGTGGAAACTGAAAGGTCTGAGTGTCGGATTCTTTCTTATCAGATGGAAGACAAAAATTTAATGTAGGACAAGATCACAGTTCATAGTTCGACACTTTTAAACTTTTAAACAGTTTGTGAAGTCACAGAACTACCAGATGGGAAAATACTTGGATTTTTATCATTAAATATGTTTACCATTTATACCTGCAGAGGTTAACACTATATATA
>NW_013952786.1:206877-216218 GCF_001266775.1 Austrofundulus limnaeus
AACACACATCCACTGATCCTTTAACACAGAGCATCTTCAGAAGACAAGTTGAAGTAAATTTTAAAAATCTGTATTATTCGATACAAGTGTGTATTGAACCAAAAGCACTGTTCGATACAGGTACATGTATTGTTGCACCCTCGTGTTTGGTAGATTATTTCTTTGTTGTAACAATGCTTCTTTGCAATATAGCTTATATCAGGCACCTGATTGGCAGCACTGGGGGTACCAGAAGCTCAAAACAAGTGTCAATAGCAACATTAAAATAAGCTGTTTGACAATGGCAAAGATTTGGCAATTTTTTTGTGTGCGCATTGCACAAACTCAGCTCTGCTGCTCATCTCACAAATGCATGTTCCTTACAAATGTAGCACCATTTAAAAGGGGAATTATCAGACTTTCCAACGGTATAAGATTTATTGTCAAGAAGCAAGAACTAATCTACCAAACACAATCTTCCTTACTTTTTGTACTAAGTTTAGTTATTGCCTGCTGCCACAAAAGGGCATGTTTTGCCCATATCTGTGAGTGCGTTGGCTTTTTGTTGTGTCCACAAAATATCCCATGAATGTCTTTCTTATTCTGTTGAAACCCTCAGAAACTAATCACTAAATGGTCACCACAGCTAACTGACCTTAGCCAACACAAAAAGTGGCCATAATTTAATAAGACAAGATATTGCTTTAAAAATGTCTGTTCCATTAACTCGAAGTCACCCCAAACACATTGAGCATTAACACTTTTTAAAAGATGTCACAGTATCACGTCATTGCACCTGTTTATCTTTACAAAGCTTGGACCAAAACAGCAATAACATCTTTTTTTAATCATAACATCATCTTAGTTTAAAATGATTGGCACAAATGACTGTGGATAACATGAATTCCTTCCAGGAATGTTAAGCTTTTAATCATTTTTTTTATTTCTTTAATTTAATTTAGCTGATAACAATAAATATGACAATTAATGGATGACAATTTCATTTGCATGCATTGTGGCCTTGGTCTGAATTTTCTGGTTTTACCTGTACTCTGGGTTATGTTGGTGTTTCAGAGGTTTAAACAATTTTGTAGGGTTAGCGTTAGCTGCTATATGCCACCTTCCACCATTGGGCTCACATATGCGCCAGATAGTGATAGTGTGTCGCACACAAAAATACACGATTATCACATTAATTGCTCACAATACGATTTTGCCAAACCCTAATTTGGACTAAAATGTTTATTTAATTAGATGACCTTGATACTTTCTGGTATACAGAAGACAGCATCCGTCTATAGCTAAAAACGGTCAGAAATGATTCAGCAGAAATATAATTCTATCAGCTTTTGTTCTTGTAAATGTTAAATTGTATTGATTCTGTTAAGAAATTATGGTATAAAACATCATATTTAGTCGGCCTTACTTTGTCAAGTATCTGGATAACACATTTTTGTGTTGACATCATACCCATGTATAGTTGAGAGAATGTTTTTCCAGCAGCGTTGTGTTTCGTCTTGGCTCGGTGATCTTGAGGTGCTTCTTCAGGATGTTTTTTGGCAGCTAGGCTGTAAAGGATTCAAGTTGAGGATCTCCAGACACACCACAGTCAGACAAAGTGTTCCAGTCTCAGCTTCCACTTTGGCTTGGATAGAATAGTTGTAATTTATATTTATTGTGGCTAGCTAGTTTTATGAGACTGGAAAACAAATCAAATTTGTCATTGTGGTCTTTAGTCTTTTTATTTCAGCAATGTTTTATGCCACTTATGACAGTCACCAAAGAACTAGGAGGCATCTGGCTTTATTTATTGTTATCATTTTGTAAACCCTTTTGACATTAACCTGAAATAGCTGAACAATAACTAAGACACTTTTTTTATTTAACACTTTGATTTTGTGGGAGGTAGAGGGTTGTTTTTATCAGATGTGATCTCCCTCACACACACAGCATTGTGCATTTTCAGTACAAGTGTGACTTTTTTTATTTTATTGTTGTTGGTGCGCTGCTGCCAGTGCTGTAACTGGAATATGCTGCTCTCTGTTTTTATACAACATTCTCACGAAACTGAGAACAAATGAAAAGAAAAAAAAAGACAACTCACAACTGCAAGAATATGATTCTAATGTGATACATTATCTTTGCAAAACAGATTGTTCTTTACTAATGCATTGCGTTGTGGTTGTTAGATTAAAAAAGTCTGTCTTTTTAAAGACGTTTCGTGACTATTTCACCATGTTTTAGTTGTCCATTTAGATTATTAAAGTCACATTCAAAGCCCTTTTCAGTTATGATATGTGTAATAGGGATTTGTATCTATGGGCTTCATAAAGCTTTTAAAATGAAAGTGCTTTGTCATTTGCATTCACAACAAGTGCATTTTACATGAGCTTAAGACTGGGCATTATAGTGCTGGGGAGAATTTTGAACACAATATTGGTTCATGGTGGAAGATTTTGGAGAACTAAATCTGAAAAATGGCATGCATGTTGTCCTCTAAATCTTCTTAGACAAGTAAAAGTATTTTAGATGTAATGATGAATGTTTATCCATCCATCCATCCATTTTCTGTACACGCTTCTTCCTTTTCAGGGTCGCGTGGGTCACTGGTGCCCATATCCAGCAGTCACAGTGCGAGGGGCGGGGTACACCCTGGACAGGTCGCAAGTCCATCACAGTTGAAGTGAATGTTTATAGATTACATAATTTAAACTCTAAAGCAGGGAAAAAACAATGGTCAAACAAAATGGGGGCTAATGTTAAAGGTGTTTTCAAGAAAATAAATATACAGTATCACTCAGTAGGGCTGGGTATCATGGCCAATTCTCTAATCAATTCAATTTTGATTCATAAGAGACTGAATCAGTTATTCAAGATTCAGTTTGATTCAACTCGAGTCGATCTGCTTTTCAATAATGAAAGTCGTTCAACTGTGTTGCAAAAATACAAATTCACTTTATTTTTTCTCTTCACCATAAACAGCAGGTTTTAAGGGCAAACTTGTAAATTGGACAGTTTAAATAATTAAGATTTTTTTTTTTGATGAATAAGAAGTGATGGTAGCAGGAGAAGGGGTGGGCTAATATAAGTGTATACTTCTGCTCACTCCTTTGAGCATAAATATTGTATGTTTCTGTTACCTTATGTTCATCCATCCATCCATCCATTTTCTGTACACGCTTCTTCCTTTTCAGGGTTGCGTGGGTCACTGGTGCCCATATCCAGCAGTCACAGTGCGAGGGGCGGGGTACACCCTGGATAGGCCGCAAGTCTATCGCAGGGCTACCTTATGTTCAATAAAACTTATTAAAAAATGAAGAAAAAAAAAACAAAAAGAAAAAAAAACTGATACAACTACAACATTTCATCACTGGGAATTTCATCAAGACGTTTCTTAAAGTTTCTAAACAATAACGTTGGTAACAAAACTAAATGGTTTTGTTAGAGTATAATCTTTTACGCATTTATACAGGCCGAGGATAGCAGTTTCAGTCAGATGTTTACGTTCTGTAGTTTTGGTTTGAGCACCTGAATGAGCCACTCGAACCCTGCTTCGTTTTCCGTTACGGCGTACGAGCACAAATCTTTGCAAACAAAAGTTGCCATGGTCTCTGTTATGTGGCCTAATTAGCCATCATGCCGTTGACATTCTCTAAATTCCACATATTTCAGCCAATCAGCACCCAATTTGCTATGGTTGATCCGAATCCACCCCACCTCACTTTTGCTGATGCAGAGAAACCAGTCCATGCCTTTGTCTCCTCCAGGCTCGACTACTGTAACTCTCTGTTTATTGGAATCATTGGCAAAAACCTTCAGAAGCTTCAATACATTTGAAACAGTGCCACCTGGATTTTATTGAGAGCTCGTAAATCTGAACACATTCCACCCATCATAACCTCCACTGGCTTCCTTTCACCAACAGAATTCAATAAAAGATTGCTCTCACTACCCATCGGTGTTTAAACGGAACTGCACCAGTTTATCTGAAGGACCTTCTCATTTCGTATTCATCCACCCGTTCTCTCTCCGGTCACAGAACAGTAACCTCCTCCACCTTCCATGAACTAAATTAAGGACCGTAGCACATCGGGCATTCTGCGTGGCTGCCCCCCGCATCTGGAACTCCCTCCCTAACTACCTGAGAGCACCACAATCATTGGCTGACTTTAAAAAAAGGCTTGAAGACTTTTCTTTTTAATCAAGCCTATTCTGACTCTGCATGGTTTTAGCACTGGTTTTTAATTACTTTTAACAGAGCTTGGAAGTTTTATTTTTATTTTTTATAGCCATTTGATGTTTGTAGCACTTTGGGATTTTTGTTAATGAAAAGTGCGTTACAAATTAAATTTATTACAGGAAGGCAGTCCAATTTTTGGAGGGCGTGACCTAATTAGACATCACACCGTTGACCCACGATTAGCTCTAAATCGCACATACATGAGCCGATCTAAACCAAATTTTGTGCATCATAAGGGAGACCTGCTCAACATGTTTGTGTAGTAGTTTGACAAGATCACTTTAGTCCCCCATCCGCCCATCTGTTCACCTTATGAGATTATTTAAATAATGAAGGCCTGTGATGATTCCAACAAAACTGCTAACAGTTGATCACTACTAAATGGCGGGGGACATCAGTGACGGTTGGTGTCGAGTTCTATCTTGTTCACATTTACATCATTCAGTTGTGATCTATATGAAGTGGAACTTCAATGCTTTGGTCTGAATCGCTCCACCCGCTTCGGATGTTATCATTCATTAAATGGACGTTATCAGTCCCATAGAATGGCTTCAGACTGTCAGCTGGTTAATGAGGCATAAAACCACTAAAGTTAAATTTAGAGAAAATGACATGGGCTACAATAAAGTAGACCAGACTCCGGTGGTAGCAGATTGTTGCATTCCTATGTATATGGCACTGGTAACCCACTAGGGGGCACTGTTGGGACACTCTGAAGCCACTCTATGGGACTGATAACTGCTAATAACGTCCATTTAATGGACTGATAACATCCAAACAGACTGATCCCTCCTTGTGTTAAATTTACAAGCCCCTCTTTCACCCATTTTCTGAGGCGTGTCTCAAAGCAGCTCCTTTTGATACAGTACCTTTAAATCCAGAAACAAAAAGTGCATTTTGCACAATACAGTATGTCCCCATTAAACAGTTTTAATTTAGGGAAGCCAATAATTCAGACCACAATGGTGACCTTTAAAGTTGTCTTATAGATTCATGCTTGCCTGATACAGTATTTTTTATGAACCTGGTTTGTAACATATTAAATAATTTGCATGTTACAGAACTTGTATAAGTTGTTTTTTGCTTACAAAGTTTTTTCTTTTATTCTATTCCTCTTACAGAAGCAAATGTCAGCACAGTCAGCTACTTTTACATTTGAGTTTATGCTGCATCAAACCCACAACTTCTTGCAGATTTGACTCAAATACACACACAAAAAAGCTGTAAAAAGGAACATCAGCATTTTTGTTAGCTGCACTCATAGATGATTGACACTTTCATTTTGGTCAACCCAACTTCATCATATGTGCTTGATGGGAGCTTAATATGAGCTTATACTTAATTTTGCATACCAAGACATTTTGTTTATTTAATGAATGAAAAAAAAAAGAATGCTGTTTTGCTATTTTTGCAGAAAGTGTGCAAGTTTACTGGGATTTATCTTTGACCTGAGTGTGAGCAGTAAAAATGAACTCTTAACAGCACATCAGAGCTGATTCTGAAGCTCAAAGAATTCTGTATGCAAAGGAAGGTTATATGACAGGATGTATTGTCCCTAAGCTGGATCTTCTGCCTCGTTGCCATTTAACTCTGGCCTTATGTTGGCCTGTGCAATTATAAAAAGCCTTCAGATTTAGTGTGCTGCTTTAAACAGATGGCTACAACTTTTCAGGAATCTCCAGAGGTCACCCACTAAGCACAATGCATTCTTATTTTATATTGATTGGTTCTGCTCTTTAATATTATAATGGATATATAACCGTTTATTGGGTAGCATTCATCTCAACAATTTTAAATGGCAAGCTTGGAGAAAATCGAACTGGTTATAACCTTTCCTTTAGACATAAGAGATATCATTGGGGTAAGAAATGTGATTAAAAAAGTCAAAGAAACACAACATGATTTGGGATTTTGTTCTGTTTTTAGTCCAACTGTAAAGCCAGTTGTCTTCCTGATACTCAGTTCTATGAAATTTGATCTTAGCAGTTGCAAATAAATTGGTTAATTAAATTGGAACAAATTGTAAAACAATAATTAAAGCGCATCCTGTCATTGTAATGATTATTTTATTATTTTACCTTTACTTTGCTTGTACTAAAACTTGAACAAAAGACATGTATTCACACAATTTCAAAGGAAATTTTTAAATGCTCTTTTTGAACCTTCGCACTTATACATTTTGGAATGAAAATTGTTTAACTGTAGTCATTCAGCTCAGTGATTTTATATAGCTTAAAGATCCCTTCAGGCTTTCATGTTTCACCTCATGGTGATTTACTAAACATCCCAGCTCCTTTGCTGCACTAAAACATTGTAAAATTGCCATATTGCTGTAATCAGATGCACTAAAATCACTCATGGATTACTAACTGCTGAATAATCCTGATGATGTTATATTTTATTGAATAATCCTGATGATGTTATATTTTATTGAGCTCCATCATCTCAGTCACCACCAGTAGTTACAGCCATATGTGAGTTGGTAAGCCAGACCAACACTTGGGCATGTGTGAGAAGAAGAACAGTTTGCTGGCCACTTTGCTGCATTAGTTTGCTGGGATGTAAAGTACTTATAAATTCACAGTACGTTATGTGGTTTAAAATGAAGTAATTTAGGACTGCATTTATATCAGCCACTGTTTCTTAAAAGAGACAAATAATGCCTCCTGATGTAATCCATATTTAAAACATGTAACATTTGCTGTTGTTGGTGTGCTTGCATTTCTTGTTGATTATCTTATTTATCGGTCTTGCAAATTTGTGCAAACAATCATGCGCACATTCACCCCTCTGGGCCTGTTTGAAATCATTAGTTGACATAAAGTGCATTTTTTGGACTCATCAAAATCTTGTGTCTTGCATTGAAAGCATAAGCTTTCCGAGTGTGTTTCAGTAAAGAAAAAAGTTTCTCTCAGATGCAAAATATTGATGAAATTCCAATTTTGGCTAGCCAATAAAAATTACTTTGATCACAGTTTAGAGCAGAAATTCTTAACCCATGGGCCATGAGCATCACCTTGAGGGCCTCAAAAGAACAACAGTTTTTCACTTTGGGCAGCAGAGGGCCGCGGCACCGCATTGATTTTGAATAATGTGCAAGACACTTTCTCACCACTAGTAGCAGTAGTGCGCCACTCAGACGTTTAACAACGTTTTTAATACGTAGAAGAAGAACATTAGAAACCTGCCGAGAATGGAAACATATTTTAAATGAAAAGTAGAAACAAAAATGAAAGTAACTCGTCAAAAAACACCAAAGTTTGTCACTAAAACAAAGAGCAGCTTCTGTTTTTACCATGCAATATTTTAAAAGTTCAAAGCATTATCAAATACAGTTGCAGATACAACTATATTTTAATTTGCACTTTATCAAATTATTTTTTGTAGTTTATTTTTTAAACATTTTTAATGTATTTTAAAGAAATTTTAAACTTGTCAAAAAGCTGTTATTACTGTTATTGTTTGTCACTAATATGAAGAACAGCTTCTGGTTGCAAAAGTTTAAAAAGCTATATTTTCATTTGTACTTTATCAAATTAATTTTTACAGTTTTTTTAATTTGAAACATTTACATTAAACATTTTTAATTTATTTATTTTATGCCCACAATTTTATTCTTTGGTCTAAATTTAAACATTGCTTTATCAAGCCCAGTTGGACCACAAAGTGCACTACACTGCAGTCATTCACCAATTCACACACTGATGATAAGCTACATTGTGGTCACAGCTACCCTGGAGCACACTGACAGAGGCAAGGCTGCCATGCACCGGAACCACCAGACCCTCTGACCACCTCCAGTAGGCAAGGTGAATTATCTTGCCCAAGGACACAACAAGAGAGACAACCGGCAACACTCTGGTTACAGGAGGACTACCCTAACCACTCAGCCACAGCCACCCCTACTTAAACATAATATAGCCAGGTTCAAACCCCAATTCCTAGAACCATGAGACCTGTGGTTCTGTTTAGGGAGGCCTGCTCAGGGGTTAAATTACACAGATGAGATTAATTGTATTTTAAACGTTTGCAACAACTATCCCAATTTTTCACGTGTTCAACTAAACCACAACTGTAGCAAGCTACCAAGCAACAACGAGCTAACGTTAGCTACTGTAGAAAAGCATTGTTCAAAGATGACATGTCTGAATAACAGAACCCACTGGATTTCTTCTCAAAACTTTATTCTCGTCTCTTGACTCCAATCAGGTTCATACAGTACAGCACAGCAGTCAGGCCTCAGCTTAAGGCTTTGAGCTCGTATCAAGAAAAACACAACAATCCTTCTCAGCAGCTCAGTTGTCCCAAGCTGATCCAACAGCTAGACTGCAAAATTAAATGTCTGAAAACACTTCTACACTTCCCTCTATAATAATGAATTGACCTTATAATGTATTTCATTAACCATTTCTTATCATAACTTTTATGAAAGAATTTCTAGGTGCAGCCAAGGTGTTGAGGGGATCCTTTTTGGTGACCTTAGGATCATGTCTCTGCTTTTTGCGGATGATGTGGTCCTATTGGCTTTATCAGATCGTGGTCTCCAGCACCCGCTGGAGTGGTTTGCAGCCAAGTGTGAAGCGGCCGGGATGAGGATCAGTGCCTCCAAATCCGAGACCATGGTCTTGAGCCGGAAACCGGTAGCGTGCCGTCTCCGGATCGGGGAGGAGGTCCTGCCCCAAGTGGAGGAGTTTAAGTATCTTGGGGTCTTGCTCATGAATGAGGGAAGAATGGAGCGGGAGATCCACAGGCGGTTTGGTGCTGCCTCTGCAGTAATGGAGGCACTGTACCGGTCTGTTGTGGTGAAGCGGGAGCTGAGCCAGAAGGCAAAGCTCTCGATTTACTGGTTGGTCTACGTTCTGTCGCGGCAAAGATAGTCAGAAACATGGCGAAAAGGGTGTTTAAAAGACAAGTCTTGCGGGTATGATTTATAAAGTCATTTATTAATGGGCAGACATGGAACAGAAGACAATCACGAAGTCTGTAAGATGTGGGCCCGGCTGTCATAGGCCGGGCAAGCAATGTTATACTGTCAGTTATCATTATGTGATAGTGAATAACCAATCAGAATGTGCCTCGTTCTGGTACATGAAGTAGGTCAGCTTGAAGATGACGTCCAGGG
>NW_013952786.1:221565-224796 GCF_001266775.1 Austrofundulus limnaeus
GTTCATATCTGCAGGAACAGGAACAGGAACGAGTGGACAGTGTCCAGGTGATACATAATCAGTATTCCACAACATTTCCTACCCTCATCTATGGTCACGAACTCTGGGTAGTGACGAAAAGAACGAGATCGCGGATACAAGCGGCCGAAATGTGTTTCCTCCTCAGGGTGTCTGGGCTCTCCCTTAGAGATAGGGTGAGAAGCTCAGTCATCCGGGAGGGTGAGTAGAGCTGCTGCTCCTCCACGTCGACAGGAGCCAGTTGAGGTGGCTTGGGCATCTGATTAGGATGCTTCCTAGACGCCTCCCTGGTGAGCTTTTCCGAGCATGTCCCACTGGGAGGAGGCCTAGGGGAAGACCGAGGACACACTGGAGGGACTATGTTTCTCGGCTGGCCTGGGAACGCCTTGGGATTCCCCCGGACAAGCTGGCCCAAGTGGCTGGGGAGAGGGAAGTCTGGGTCTCTCTGCTTAGGCGGCTGCCCCCGCGACCCAATCCCAGATAAGCGGCAGAAAACGAACGAACGGATGTATTTCTCTTCCTGGTTACATCCCTGGATGGACCTTTTACTTCAGATGTAGAATGTAACCAGCTTTTGTTTATATAGACATAAAGAACACATCGACAACACACCAACTCTTTGTATGTTTTAATGATCAGAAAGTATAAAAATACAATACTGCATTTAACATTTAGTTAATCATTTACAAAATTTCCTTCACGACAATTAGCTTATTGTTCTCTGTCATCTTACCCTCTCTTCAGCATTACACTGCTAGATGGTTTGGTCCAGCCTTCAGTATGTTTCCTTTGAATTTGATATTGTCCGTTGTTGTGTTGCAAATAGAACTAAACAAGATTTGCACATTTTAATTTAACCCTGCCCACATCGAGGCAGCTCTCTGCTCAAAGCAAACACAACACTGGGCCAGGATAGAATAAGGACAGGCCGACTGTGGCTGGGCTAGGCCAGGCTGGACCTGTCAATGCAAAAATGCCATAAGACTCAGCCTAGATGAATAATGGCCCTTTGGTAGCCCAAGTGGGTTTTGCCAGAGATGTTCCATGTATGGGCCAGCACCACATAAAACAAACAACAGAGCCAGTTGTGACATGCCATCTTGAAAACCATGCCATTAATGCCGGAGTTGGCCCCCATACGATTGTCAAACCACTTGCCCTGCCAGCAGTCAGTCAGCAGGACTCCACATCTGGCCCACACCTGTCTGCTATGTGGGAGAATTATAGTGCACATTAGAGAAACACAACATTTTGCTGTGTTAGAATTTGAAACCAGTTTGGAAGATAGAAACCTTTTCTGACTTGTGTTTTCTTGTATTGCAGAGGAAATGATGCACTTTGGAAAAAAAAAGGTTTTCTGAAAGACATGAATAAAATATTTACCTCCCAGAATGCTTTTAAAACTGAGTGAGTTTGGTTAATCCACGGGGAGGTGCCCCACTGAACATTACTAAGGATTAGAGAAGGATATTACTGTCTGAATGCATTAGAGGTGTATTAGATAGCTCCATGATGGAGCACAGACTAATGCACAGTCTCTGAATGGTTGCATAATCTGTGTTTAATTGCCATGAGTTTTGTTGTGATAATAGCATTATCTAATGGAAGATCTGTGGAAGAGTTTGAATCAAGAACAGAAGACAAGGCAGATGAGAAAGAGTTACAGTAATGAATGAGGGACACCCACTTTCAAATGATTATGCAGGTTGACAAACTTTTTTACCCTAGTGACACAAAGAGACTTTTTGTTACAAAGGACATAGTTTCCAGCTGTAAAAAGTTTAGGAAACCAAAAACAGCATTGTGAAGACTAAATATTTCATATATAATATTTTAGTCTAAACTTGTGTGCAATTTTGCACTGGTTAACTATTGTTAAAACTTAAAAAAATTATATTATTCTGAAAATGTTGCACCAGTTTTAGCGTGTACCTTTCCATTTTTATGTAGAATCAAAGCTATGTCTGTTGGCTACTCCGAGCGTCTGCAACAACTGAACTCTGGTATCCAGAGTCTTTAAGTAAATAAAATTTAATAAGTAACAAAGAGTGAGTCACAAATTCAGCTGCAAGAGTAATAAAATAGTAATAAACTCGTTAATGTTCCAGCCAAAACTGAATGTATGAGGCTATTATCAGAACTATCCATCACACAATTTTTTGAGTTTGTTGTTAGACAGGTTTGTACCCAGTTCTTGAATTAATAACAGTTAGCAAATATTAACTAAAAACTAATGTCCACGTGTGTCTTTTAACCTGTGGTGACAGCTGCCTGTTTGAAGAACCATTGATAGTTTGCTCTTCCTTGAGGCTCGCCTACACACATTCTCTGTCAAAGATAAATGCTTTTAGTTTCATCCTAATCAAACGGGATGTATCATGCTGATAAGATGATAAACTAGACGGAACTAGGTTGCTCAGTTAACTTTTCTTTTATTATTTACCACCAAAACATCTTTTCGTAACAGAATAATTACAAGAGGCAAATGTAAAACCCAACCAAGAGCTCAGGATTTCTCGGTAGTTACAGTGTCCCTGCAATTCAAGATTCTGAGTAAGAATTGGTGTGAGGCGGTAAACTAAGTCTTGGCTGACTGGATAATCTGTCAGTTAAAAATAAATGAAAGGCTATTTAAATAGTTTAATGCATAAATGAATGAAAGATTGTCCGACATTTTCTCCAGACAGATTTGATAATTGAAGAAACGAGTTCAACAAATTCATTTTTACCCAGAGCTGACCGATTTCTTAATTTGATGTAAATTATGATTTTTTTAAATTAAAAATAAGTAAATGAGATGACAGTAAAATATGCTTTACTAGGGTTATCTATTTTTAGCACCTTGAATGACCTATTTCATTTCTTAACTAGAAATACTGACCTGGTTTTAGAAGACTGCACGTTTCATATACTGCCCTTGGTTTATTAAAAATTTAAAACAATTGTGGGTGGATTTAGGTTTCATTAATGCTCTGTTCAACTTTTCCAATATTTTGTAAAGATTCAATAAGTCTATAATAATGACTAAGCAAAATAAAAATGTTTATAACAACCCAAAATCCAGATGTTAATGACATAAGTACCAAAAATCACCTTATCGCAACAAATACCTTCATTTTAATCAAGCGTGAACCAAACACTATGGGGGAAAAGACAAAAATAAATAAATAAATAAATAAATAAATAAATAAATAAATAAATAAATAAATAAAT
>NW_013952786.1:225421-228176 GCF_001266775.1 Austrofundulus limnaeus
AAGATAAGTTTATTTTCTATTTAAACATAAAAACAGCATTTTAATAACAGCTAAAGGTGACATAGATACTTTATTATGGTATAGTATTTAAATATATACCTGAGAAACACATAATATTGGCCCTTTAACTTTTACCAAAGTAGTTTTATGATAAAATACTTGTACTTTTACTCAAGTATCACTTTCAGGTATCTTATACAAACGGTACACATTGATTCACATTCAAGATCAAAGTTCTCTCTAAGTTAAACAGCTTTCCAGTTGTGATGAGAATATATTTGTTATGTATTACTGATAAGTTTAGTTCTTAGGTTAGACTGATTCTGCTGCTTGGAATTGCCACATTCCTGGATTTTTCTGCTTCGCTTTTTTTTGTAGTCAACTGATAATAGTCAACAGGCTGGATCTTCCTGTTTCTATTCCATCCGTGCCATGGTAGCGGCCAGATGAACTCTGAGTTAATCAGTTGTAGAAGTTCATTTAAAGATTGATTTGAATGCTTTTCCTGATGGTGACGGTCGATAATTACTTTTTTTTACTACTCCTTTTAAAACCATCCATCATTCTGAGCTCCCTGACCAGAGCTGAATGGGAAACCTTTGAGTTGCTCAGTCAGAATATTAATTTGATCGCTACTATTACTCAAATCCCATTTTATGTGAATGGGATGCTGTTTCAAATCAACTACTTGTTAGATGGCTTTGAATCGTTTAGTTTTGTTTGTCTGGTTGAGTGAAAAAAACAAACAGACTGCTAAAGTGAGATGAGCGTCGTCCACACGGTGACTCAGCATTTAGTGGCCACCTTCAGCACTGAATCTCAGCGGATGTACAGTATGAGGGGGAAAAGTTGTTGGAGCTGTTCTGCGTTTATTTTTCCCAACTACAAAAACTGTTCCTGTCATAACTGTGGTTAGAGAAAAAAAACTGATGTGTGTTGGAGTGTGCCACGCAGAGTGGACATCTATGTGTGTCTTTTGGCTAAGCGTGCAGCCTCACGTTGTCCTCTTTTGTTTACTGTCTGCATGGCCGTATAATCCCTATATTTAATCCCCATTGCTGAGGATTAAAGCCAATGGAGTACAACATTGTTTGGGCTTCAACGAAAGCCTTGTTAGATAAGAAGGAGGTTGGTTGGGTCAAATACCAAAAGTTACTATTTAACAATATAATTTACCAACTGGTTTTAAAAATCCTTCCTTTATGTGCTTCTTTTTTTAACATTTATATTATACATTACATACATCATACATACCATATACTCTATTATGGGCAGACCTTCCTGTCTTTTTTGTGTGTCCCAAACTTATACATAGTAAGGGGGGAGGATTTAATTAAAATCAAGTTTTTTGAGCTTTATTTCAAGTTATAATGTCGTACCCTCATCACAAACATAGCCAGCGTATTGCATTGACTCATGTTTGAGAAATCCTTGAATCTCCTGTAGCCATGTGGCACTGACTAAACGGTTGCTGGTACAAAGCACCACCTATTTGCACAAAGCTCCTCCCTGGAGCTCAGACTGCTGCTGAGCTCCCGCCCCACAGAGCACCCCTCCCCCGAAGCATCGTTGTGAAGACTTGCTGAAGTGGGACTGTCAGAAATGGGAGGTTTTTTTAAAGAGAAAGAGGCTAATTTCAAAGTCAAACTTATTTGTGATATACAGCATTTTTATAACAACTGAAGGTAACACAGTTACTTGATTGTGGTATAGAATTGAACTATGTGCTTGGAGAATACATAATACCCCTCCTTTTTTTTAAACA
This sequence comes from Austrofundulus limnaeus, assembly GCF_001266775.1. NCBI lineage: Eukaryota > Metazoa > Chordata > Actinopteri > Cyprinodontiformes > Rivulidae > Austrofundulus > Austrofundulus limnaeus. The sequence continues at coordinate 227,187 of NW_013952786.1, forward strand.
GCATGAGACCAAATAGGTATGGGATGCATAATAACCCCGTTTGTTATCCTCCACCACCACACTTGGTTCACAAAAGTTGACTCGGCTAACTGAGCTTAACAAACACAAAAATAGCTATACTTCAGTCAATTTTACACATATTGACCTATAATTGTGTGTTGTAGTGGCTGAGAGTTGTTTTATCCACATGCCCTGACTGGTTTAGGACTTAGGTATTCAAGGCTGTGGTCAGTAGAATATTATTGATCTTTATTTAACCAGGCATATCTCTCTGAGATCACAGATCCATTTTGCCTGAATGTGAAGGCAGCCTGAAGTACTCCAAGCATTCTGGAGTCTAAAAACACGTATTGAAATATTCATACAACTTCAAACAGAAAAACTCCAGATCCAAACGGGGGATCAAGGCCAGGACCTTCTTGCTGTGAAGCATTCGTGCTAACCACTGAGCCACATGCTGCCTTCAAGGAATACTATTTTTGTTTTCTTACTGAGTCCAAAATATATGCATGTCTCTATTTTTACATCATATACATTTGTTATAGGTCGACTACCCAATGTGTCATGTTTCAGTGGCCCTGTTTTAAGATTTGCTACAGAATTATGCATATTCAATATACATGCATATTCCTGTAAAACCCAAGGCAGGCAATCCCTTTTTTGTTTTATCAGCATTAATTAAAAACATTTTGACAAGACAACCACCCACACAGTTATTATGATTTTTAGTAGTATTGTCTAATTTCATTTACAACTATTTGAGACTAAAGGTGTTGCTTAAGGCCACACATAATCAAACCATAGAAATAAATATCTCTTGTTTCACACTGCAGATTCTATGACTAAGCTTTTACCTTGAATAAATCTGACAACTAAATTCCACACCTTGTTTTGTTTTAGCCTGCTTTTAGTATCCATCCATCCATCCATCCATCCATTTTCTTCCGCCTATCCGGGGTCGGGTCGCGGGGGCAGCAGCTTCAGAAGGGA
>NW_013952786.1:229171-241674 GCF_001266775.1 Austrofundulus limnaeus
ACACACACACACACACACACACACCCACACACACACAGATTAATCCTGGAATTCCAGATTTCGCCAGCGTGGAAGTGTAATCCACGTTAAGTGAATAACACTTTCAGTCTCCTTTTTTAGGCCTTTTGCTAAAGAAGATATGGCACAGGTAAAAAAAAAATCTGTTTTTTTTAGCAATATATATCTTTTTCTTTTAATAAGAAATTAGAAAGAGTTTAACTGTTTGGGCAAACATCTAGGTTTATTTTGCCCACAATTGATCAGTTTGCCCATATTTTTAGTTTCCAGCTGTCTATGTAGTTTCCACTCTCTACAGTTATACTTTAAACTTTGGCACTTACAGCCTTAACATTTTACCCAATAATAACTATTTTTTAAAATATTGCCATTCATTTGTGACTACTGGTCTGTGAAATAATGAGGGTGCTCTCTCAGCTTAAGCTTTGAGACAATTAGAGAAATTAAAAATTACTCAAGCGGCCTGGATGTCTTAGAGCAGAGCAAATGTTAAAGTTAGGAAGGCAGGAGATTTTAAGGGTTTAGCTTGCTCCTGTCAAATGTGCTAAACATACACCAGTTTTCTAACTCCATCTAAAATCTTGCATCCTAGTTTAAATTTATGTGCACACAGCTTCGAAATCTATATATCCTTGACAAGATGGGAGAGAGACTGATAAAGTAGGAGTAAATTATCAACAAAATAAAAAGTAAGAACTGTGTTCCTCCATTAAAAAACTCCCAAAAATATCTCAGTAAAGGTGCAAGCCAACCCCAGGGCTTCATTAACTGTGTTAAATAAATCTGTGCATAATGTTTTGTGTCCACCCCTGAGCTCATTTCAAAGCTCCACCAGCATACTGTATATTAGTCATGCCATTTCTTTTGCTAATAAGCAGATCCTGAAGACTCCATTCTGAGCTGTTACAATATTACTAAAGCTCAGGCCTTCTGAAGCCATGTACAAAACCAATAGAGAAATTGTTACACGTACAAATTTTAATCAAGCCATAGAAAAGAATTGAGAAGATCATGCTTAGTGTTTAAAATTGAATTTGGGTATGAGAAAAGAAAACAGTTAGAACATGTCCTGGGAAACTCGACAGCACAGAATGCAACCTTGGGATTTGTTGAAATCATTTCTCATGTGTGCTGAAAGTCCCTAAAGGAGGTCACCTTTCACTGCTTCACATGTCTCCACCTGTCCGCTGCACATTCACCCTTATCCTTCAAGGTACTCTGTCAGTCCTGACGGCTCACACTTGTGACGTAAACACGAGCCACGCAAGCTCATCATATCTGCTGTTCCAGATAATAAGTTCTGACGCTACAGTCGCCGACTAATAGTCCTCAACTGTCATGTTGTTTAGCTGTTTAAACCTTTTTTTTTTTTATTCAGACTTACTGGCACTCATGACTCATTTCTCTACTCAGATTTCTGTAACTTAGCATTTGATCCTATTCTGCTTTATGGGACTCCACCGTGTGGCTGATAATACAGAAAAGAGTCAAAGAAGAAAAAAAAGGCAGAAAAAAGACATAAACTTGTCCTGCCAGAGCTTTGGTCTTCTTGGTTTAAGAACAAACCTGCTGCACTGTCAGACCTCGATGATGCCTCCCGCTTCAAAAATGAACTTTGCTCAGGGAGGTGTTGGCGAGATAATGATGTGTTGTCTGTGTGTGCGCGTGTGTGTGTGCGTGTGTGTGTGTGTGTGTGTGTGTGTGTGTGTGCGCGCGCGCACATTGTGGGGAACAGGAAAAGGTCAGCGTGCAGTTTCTCATAGAGGAGCTTTGTTTAGTGATATGCTTCCCTGTGAAAAAAAAGGCTTTGTGACAAGAAAAGCTAACACCATAACAACTGTGTGTGCTTTTATTTTTTAAATCAAATATCCGAAACATCAGCAAGCAGTGATGCAGTTTATTTGGCATCTGGAAATACATTTCCTCAAAGGTATTTTGAATCTGAAAAGAGCTTCACTGAGTGAGAAGTAGTGTTGAGAGCAGCAGACAGTTAGGTTTCACTTTCACTTTGCTCTGTTATTGCCGAGAGCCTGCAGGAGTTATGGTTGGGGTGTATGGGGTGTGGGGTGGGGAGGTGTGCTCTGTGATGAGGAAGTTCGGCTTAAAGACACGTTCCAGGTGCGTTTCTGTTACCAAAAGGTTTTTCTGGTCCCCACCTGTTGTTTTGCTCCTCAGCATGGCTTCCTAAAAGTGCTGCAGGATTTCTCAAACATGCATGAATGAGTCAAAGCAAGGCTTTGGGCATGTTTTTTATGAGAGTGTAACATTATAACATGATATAAAACTCAAAAAAGTTTATTTTACACAATATTGCCCCTTTAAACCATTTTGTCATCTAAGCGAATGAGATATTAGGATACTTGGAGGGGTGCATGGGAGAGAAAATTAATATTTAATCAAAAAGAGGGAGAAGGGGCAAGGAACTAAAGAGAAGGAAGGAACCTGATTTCTGTGGCGAGTTGAAAAACCGGCACGAGGTCATCTGTCACTTTCTCAGAGGGTGCTAATTTTAGCATTGTCACCCCCATCTTTCTCCCGTTCTGTCACACCATTCAACACTGGCTGCTGCGCCTCCCCTCATGTCAGCCGCGACTCGGCGGTGGTTAAAAGGGTGACACGCTCGAGAGTGGTGACTGCGCGCGTTCCGGTCTGCGTGTGTGAGACAGCCTGACAACAAGAGCGAGAACAAATGGATACGTTGGGTGTGAACTTCTGCTGGCGAGATGTGACCTCTGATTGATTCTTTGTGTCGTGCTTCCAAACAGAAATGTGTGTGGTATGGCTTTCGTGACATGAATCAGCACGACCCAGGTCACGCGGCGCATACCTGCTCTCGGAATCTGTGAATGATTTGTGCTTGGTGTGTGCGTGTGGGTGTGTGTAAACTTAGTGTGTAATTGTGTGTAGAGTCTGGGAAAATTTAAGTGAAGAGTGAATGAAAGATTTGTTCTCATTATCCCTGCTAATGCCTTATAGGGTCACTCTAAACCAGAGGAGCTCAACGTGGGGCCTGGGGGCCAAATTTGGTCTGCCAAGCCATTGGATTTGGCCCACCAGCAATTGCCATAGTTATTAGGTGTCATACAAACACGTAGAAACACAGTATTTCCACTTAAAGTACCTTTGACATCAAACTTTTGTAATAAACATGAATGCATTTTTTGAAAGATAACTTTGATAACATACTGCAAAACAAATTTCACATCGCTCAGATGAACGATTGTTGAGATATTTGCACGTGAAGAAACAGGAAATGATGTCAAAGGGGAATGACAGCAGGTAAACAGAGCTTTGTTACAAAAACAACACAGACTGTAGAGAAGAATCTGATGTTTCTTTAGATTATTTTTATTCGCTATCAATGAGAGACCAGAGAGTTTATTGTATTAATGAGTTCCCCTTTGATGTCACTTCCTGTTTCACTTTGGCTGAGCCAAATTTAAAATAGGCCAGTTATATGATAAAATGTGTAAAATCATGTGTATTATGCCGATTTTCTTAAGTATAAAGATACTTTCTTTGACTTTTTGAATTTGAAGGATAGGCACTTTAAAGCCACTTTATCCATTGGTCTAAGGACTAAGAGGCTGTAGTGCAGATAGTTTTCTCTGATGGCGCTGTCTTTCATTAATACTAAACGTGAAATGTGAAATACAAGTAACAACAAAAAATATTTAGATTAGATTTAACCACACATACAGATTTGCACACTTTACAAGGCCAAAAAAACCCCTCATATTTGATCAGTTTATGAAATGAGCCTTTGCTGGTTGAGCGTATGGCAGACCTTCTCCAAGTTCACAGACTAAAACAAAAGTGGGCCGCCGCACTGACTGCAAGGTTAATCATTAAAAATAAAGGACTTTACTTAAAAAGTTTTTGTATTTCATGTATTGGATAGATTTTCAGTTTGGCCCTCTCGGGGAAAATGTTTGGTCACCCCAACAGTGGTTCCCAACCTATTTTCCTCAAAGTTCCCCTTTCTTACGTCCAAGCCAAACTGGACCCCACCCCCGCCACTGTACCCTCTGGTGCCCTCCCAGGTTGGGAACCACTGTTCTAAGACACTGTCTGAGCACAGTCACTGGGATACTTGTGGGTTTGAAATTTTATTTATGACACAATTAGGCTTGGGCGGTCTAATGGTATTGTGGTGTACCTCAGTATTGAAATAATGAGACTGTATTAAAACATATGACAGTATATTTATCCTCTGGAGTCTAGTCACATGACCTATTTAAATCACTCTAGCCAGAAAGATACACCCTCTCTGAGTCTCTGTTTCAATTTATGTCAAAAGCAAAAACTTCAAACTAAACACTAGTTTTTAAATTGTGTTAGATAGATAGATAGATAGATAGATAGATAGATAGATAGATAGATAGATAGATAGATAGATAGATAGATAGATAGATAGATAGATAGATAGNTAGATAGATAGATAGATAGATAGATAGATAGATAGATAGATAGATAGATAGATAAACTTTATTACAGACTCAAGGTCCAATTAGCATAAAAAGAAGATGAAAAACACACAATAAAAGAATAAAAGAATAAAAAAGTACAAAAAGGTTCCTAACCATTCAGGAGGCAGTCATACAAATGCTTCCAAAGCACAGATGAGTATTTTACTGCCCTATATGTAACATTGGTCAACTGTAAAATAATTCTATTATTAGACACATTTAAACGACAAATAAATTTGTACATAAGCTTTCTAATGTACAAATTGTTACAGCCATAAATGTGCTGACATGAATAGATACAAACAGTTTACTGGCACTGGTCCATCTGGGCTTTTTTAGCAAAAGTCTAAGTGCATCATTATAAGCCACATTCAATCTATGGAGACTGGCTTTTTAAAAATTGCACCACAAATGTGCCGTTTACAGTGAAGTACAATATGATCTGAACAAGTTCAGTTTCACTTCATCAGAACAGAATCCAAACTTACGGACAAGGATATTTGCCTGAGCATATTTCATACGAACTTGACGATAAATGTCCTTGTCATCAGACATACGGTCTGTCAACACATGACCAAGATATTTTACTTCATTAGATACAACCAAAAAAGTCCCAGATAGCTTAAAAATTGGAAATACACTGTTTTTTGTCCTCTTTAGTGCAACAAATCAGAATGTTACTTTTTGATGGATTGAATTTGACATCATATAGCTCACCATATGCTGAACAGACATTAAGCAGCTTCTGAAGACCAGCTGAACTTGGACAATGATTTTGGATGGATATTATGATAGGCAAAATCAATAAAATGGACTTATGATAAATGGTTTACAACTCTCTTTTTTTCCCCCTGAACAGTATTATTCTGTTTGTTGCGTGTTGCAGCAGCAGGCAGAATGAAACGCGGTAATCTCATGAAATAAACAGCTCAATCCACCGTCACTCTCATTCTTCTTGCAAGACAAAAAACAATAAATTAAATAAATAATAAAATAAATAAATAAATAAACCCTGACCTCCTTGTTGACCAAGATCTAAAGTTTGTTCGACAGGTACCAAAACATCTACAGAAAGAAGAAAATTCAAAGTTGAACGAAGATGTGAGGATAAACGACCAAAAAAAGCGTCGCCACACGCCCAATGCCCCGCCCCTTTCTGCCCCACCCCAGTTAAATTTATACCCGGTATTATCTAAAGATGTCGGTATGGGACAGATCAACACCATTTAACCCTTGACACATTTGTTAAACTGCAAGCCATTTATTCAATAAACAATGTAAGTATTGCTTTGGAACCCCTCGTTCCCTATTTATCACAAAGTATGACTCATCACCAGGCTCCTAGAAGGATCACATTTATTTTCTGATGAGAGAGGGAGCAACGGAGTCAATTTGTGTAGTGCTGAATGAAAAATATGGTCAGTTACCATCCTTATACTGCGTATTGGTCTTCTGTGGGATGCCGTGTGAGTTATCTCCCTTTAATGTCAATCGCTTATATCCAGGCGTTGTGGCATTTGGCAGCTGGCTGTTATGAAGATGAATTGGAACACGCCCACTTCCTGACATGTAATCAGTCCTTCCTTTACATAAATTTCCTGCTCTCCCATTATTGGTTATTTTCTGCGACAGGAGTTTAAAGATAAAGATGGACACAACTGCCTGTTAGTAGCATCCAAACAGGTTGACTCAGACAAATCCTTATGTCTTGTTGCTTATACTTCAATATCTCAGTAAAAGCTGAACGGTTTTCTTTTTGATCTCAACAAATGCTACGTAAATTACATTTTACTCGTTAGTTTATTTGTTGCTGCTTTGGCAAATATTCAGTAAAACAGTATTTACTTGTGGAGGAAATAATAGCAGACACCATTCGAGGGCTTTAACAATGCAAAACATTAGTCCCAGGTTGTTTGCTCTGCAGGAACAGCTGTCATGTGGCCTTACTATTTGCATGGGTAAACCTGCCTTTTTTTAATTTCACCTTGTGTTTTGCAACATTGACAAAGGATGTGGTTGATTTTAGCAGCACGCTGTGAGGCAGCCGCTTCATAGCTGCACTCTCTTTGCCTCTGGTCTGTAATGATATTTCTCGAAACCACAGAGTAGCTGTTAGAGGTTTTCCTTCCTTGGCATGTGCTTCAGTCTGCTATGATGATGAAGTATGAAGCCCTAGCAGCATGCTTTGGTGAACCCCTGTGTTAAATAGCATGACGCTTGAAATAAAGTGTCAGATCAGGAGGAGTAGAAAATAATAATAATAATAATAAGGAGAAGAAGAAAAAGAAGGAGGGGGAGGAGGAGAAGAAGGAAAGCATAATTATGAAAGAGGAAATAAGGGAATAAAACAGAAACTGTTTTGTTATGTAAGTAGCAGTAGTCCTGGAGTGATATCTTGGAGTGTTTCCAGCTCCGTGGCACACACCTCCCCTCGTTTTCACACACACACACTCCCACACAGTCCCACTCAGAGCAGCGCTGAGGACTGTAATGTCCTGTCTGACTGCAGGCCGTAACAACCACAAAGAAAGCACTTTTCTGTCCAGCTGACCACAGGTGAGGGAGCTACGGGAACAGGGAAACACTTTCTGAAGTAGCAGATTGTAAGATTTAACAGGCAGCTGTTTTTATGCCGTCATGGCCCGTTTTTTATTTTATTTTATTTTATTTTTATTTTTATTTATTTTTAGTTTTCAACCATCTTACTTGGATTCGTTCAGCTCTCTTTTTAACCTCACGCTACATAAAACTTTAAAATTTTTGTTCTTGTCATGTCTACGTTAGATTTTCACACAGGGTTTTTCATCATTCATATGCTCCATTTCTCTTCTTTAATGTTTTTTTTCCTAAATGTTAATGTTCCCTGCTCATCATCTGGAAAAGGTCAGGGGCTCATTTCTCTGCTTTTTGAACCCACGCTCCTTTTTGCTCTCTACTTGCTACATTTTTTAGTCTCAGCCTGCCACCTTGAAAGGCAGTCATTCATTGTCATTGGCTGCGTCTGTTTGTGTTTGTCTTTGCTGTTAGTTAAACGTTTCACGATTCAGCTGATGGATTTAAAACTTTTTTTTAAATAATCGCTATTCCTTTTACTTGTTTCAGCACAAAATGATTTGGTTTTACATCTTTATCATGAAAGTCATCAGGTTTACTTTACTTCCAAACTTAGGCCTGTAGTTTTACATACATTGAGCTAAAATTTGGTGAGTTGTAGCTGAGTCATCCCAAACATGCTAACAGATCCTGCAAAATCCTTTATGTTTTTTATTGTTCTGAAGCTTTTCTGTATAAAACTTTTTTTTTAACGATTTTTTACTGAAAACCTATGATGCTTTCAGTGGCGGATCTAGTTTTTTTTGAGTAAGGGGCCATCAAGGGGCCACAATATTCATAAAGGGGCCAAGTATTTGTTCAACACCGTTGCACACAAATCCCTAGTTTTGGTAAGGTGTAAATATTTAAGCAGTCACACGTGTTCAAACACTTGTATGGAATTTAAAAGAGCTTGCACAGTAAATTTTCCTTTCCAATTTTACATACATTTGCACATAGATAAAATACTCTAAAACACACAACGTGAGAAAATCCAGTCGTCGTTTGTCAGTTGAAAGACTTTCTCTGCAGGATTGTTCAAATCTGCTTAAGAAGAGAAGAAAATGTCTGTAAGCTTGATTCATGCTGGTTCCTATTTGACTCATTAGCACCACCTGTGTTTAAACATGGAACTGCACCCAGCATCTTCATCCGGCAAAGAGCAGATGAGTGACAGGACAGGGGCACTTCAGGGGGACAGTCAGATTTCAGCTTGGGTCAATGCCGCTGTTGCCCCACCCCTGGAACTGCCCCTGGTTGCTTTATACATAAAATGTACAATATGAATGTATTGTGACTTTAATTAACCTCATACTGAATTAAGCCCTGTTTAAAAATATATATGAATATATTTTACCTGTTTATGGTAATCTTTGCCATCAGGGCCTTACTTTTTCCTTCTGTGTGTTCGACTTCTTCTATGCCACATTAAGCCACACCAAGCTATTGTTTCCAGTCTCTTTGATTTTACAGGCAGACATTGGGTCTCCTCTGCTTTGAAAAAACTCATGCCACTGTTTCCGCTTGTTCCAGTCATGTAAACAAACACATTCACTTCACATGGACTTTTTTTCTCAGCAAAAACAAAGAACAGTGATTAATAAAGGCCCTGTCACACTGTAACATTTTAGATGAGTAGTTCCTAACCTATTTCCCCCCCAAAGAGACGTTCAGCTTTTATTTTTTCATCAAAATAACAAAAGAATAAAGTGAATAGCTATAAACTTTTAGTTGGAATTATAAAGAGTTTTAATTATTGAAATGGAGTTATTTTGGTGATTTTCACAAACTCTGAGCTGACAAGGTTATTTCCCCGTGCTCCCTGGCACCCCTCGGGGGGTCCACCCCAGGTTGGGAACCACTATTTTAGACATACAGTATGCCAACTGAAGATGTCTACATTGAAGATGGAATAAAAAACAATCTACTGGAAGTCTTTTTTGGTCGTATACATACTGCAGTGTTGATGAATTGAACAAATATACATTATAATTACCTAAGTAACTTATTCAGAACAAAATTTTCAAATGTCAGCATAAGTTAAAAGGAAAAAAAATGTATAGGTCCTCTGGACGGGTTCTTCTTTAATGAAACGTTGATAGAGGAGTAAAAGAAGCCATTTTTGTAAAGAAAGACCATCCATCATTAAACAGAGGTGGGGGCCTCCGTTTTCAGCTGTCCCCCTCCTACAGTGCTGCCATTGGCAGTATCACTCCACCCCCTGTTAACAATAGGTATTAATTAGGTGTGAACGATAGCCATGTGATGTGAGTATCAGTCACCTGTGAACGATAGCCATGTGATGTGAGTATCAGTCACCTGTGAACGATAGCCATGTGATGTGAGTATCAGTCACCTGGAGGCAGGACATAAAAGCCTGAATTTTGCCTGAAACTCTCAGACTGAAGAAGTCTCTTGGAAGAGAGATGAAACGTTTCATTAAAGAAGAACCCGTCCAGAGGACCTATACATTTTTTTTCCTTTTGATTTTTTACCTGGATTACTGAGATGCATCAGGACAGTCAGCATAAGTTGTTTAAAATGTTATAATGTGAGACAGGGCCTTTAGTGGGAACAGACTTTCACCTACCTTTTTCTGCAGTGATTTTTCAAAATGACTTATCCCTAAACTTAATGTTATATTTAAAATAGAGGAGTTATTTGTTGCTGAAAATATAAACAACACAATCATGACCTGCACTGATTTAGTGTAAAATAAAATCAGTTTCTCAGCGTTCTCCAGTTTAACCTCATATAGACATGAACTTTATTTTGTGAGCTTATTTGAGTGAGAAACTATTATTTTTTGCACACACTTCAGCTTTCTGCACATCTACTGCAGTGTTTACAGACTGCTTGATGATAAATGTGACATGAGTTACGCTGTTTATCACCACACCCAGTAATCTCTGATGATTATTTGTAGGCTCCACAGCACAGGACCCCTGGGAGCGATGGAATGGTTTAAATCATTATGTAAGGGTGTGTGCTCCTTCTGTGTCACCTACATAGGCATTTTTTACATTTTTTCTCGTATTTGGGCTTAGATGGACTGTATTGCAGTCACTTGTGACAAGTTTGTTTGGCTGAAGATTCTCTTGGATGGGAATGTCTCGTTTGTCAGTTTTAGTGAGGGTTACAGCGTACATTTTTGCTGCATGCATTGCACACAGAAAATGCAAACACTCACACAAACACATCTTTTTGAAGCTGTAAACTTCTTGTTACACCTGCTCAGAAAGGAGTACTTTATATCAGAGATTCGTAACCTATGGGCCGCGGGCCACCTTGAGGGCCTCAAAAGAACAATAGTTTTTAACTTTGGGCTGCAGAGGGCCGTGGGACCACATTGTTTTTGAATAAGGTGCAATACACTTTCTCACCACTAGTAGCGGTAGTGCGCCACTCAGATGTTTAACAACTTTTTTAATATATAGAAGAAAAACATTAGAAACCTGCCGAGAATGGAAACCTATTTTAAATTAAAAGTAGAAGCAAAAACTAAGGTAACCCATCAAAAAAATGCCAAAGTTTTTCACTAATAAGAATTGCAGCTTCTGTTTTTACCATGCAATATTTTAAAAGTTCAAAACATTATCAAATACAGCTACAGAACTATTTTTTAATTTGCACTTTAAATAAGTTTTTGTAGTTTATTTTTAAACATTTTGAATGTATTTTAAAGAAATTTTAAACTTGTCAAAAAGCTGTTGTTACTGTTATTGTTTGTCACTAATATGAAGAGCAGCTTCTGGTTGCAAAAGTTTAAAAATGCTGTATTTTCATTTGTACTTTATCAAATTTATTTTTAAAGATTTTTGTATTTGAAACATTTTAAATTTATTTATTTTATGCCTACAATTTTATTTTTTGAATTGTTTATTTTTGTTATTGTTTGTGTTAAAAAATATATATTTTTGTGTTGACAAGCCTGAGTGGTTTGTTGACTGACCTTTATATTTGTTCCAATAATTGTTATGGGCAGGTTACAATATAAAAAATGTTTGTCATAATCATGTTTTGTGATTATTTAACAGGAGTTTTACTTTTAAACTGTAAGTGTATTTAATTTAGTTATATTAGTTATGATGTAAATACAATCAAAATTAAACCAAGATTTAGAATAAACATCATTTTGATCTGTACATTGGTAATGTGTGACTGGGCCTCATGCCACTTTATGTTCAACAAATTGGGCCCCGAGGTCAAAAAGGTTAAGAACCCCTGCTTTATATGAAGAGAATTCAACTGGTAATTAAACATTTTGTTTTACAGTTTATGTTGAAAACAGGAAGACCACGTAGAAAATAGTTTTATGCCTGTGAGGGTTTTTTTTTGTTCTTGCCTTGGCTTCGAGAAACGAAGTGTTTTCAGACACATTGAGGGTGTCTGAAGTGATGAAGTCTCTGCCAATAAAATCATTTTTCACTCTGTCACAGTCTTTTCCATTTATTGGCCTCCTCTGTCAAAACGTGTAATTTCTTTGGGTGTGAGAAATGTCGAGAACTGCCAGGAAGGTATCTGAGATCAATGTTGTAGGCTCCATAAAGAACTGTAACTCATCTGTGGAAGGTTTAGAGTGTATGGAGCTCTGATAAAGTTGACTTTCAAAAGAAACAGATGCTATAAAAGATGGCAACTCAGTTCGTTTGTCATTCCTGACTTTCCAACTTAAGCTCGATCTAATAACAATATAATCATTTCAGTTTGATTTATACACTCACTTAAAAAGATTTTCATTTTTCTTAATTGTTTTTTGTGATTCAAACTGTAAACTTTAGTCCATGTCTGTTACTACAAATAGCAAAGCTTCAAACCATTACCTTCCCAGCTACTATCCTTACCCTTAAGCACAAAACATCAATTAGTGTTCTCAGCTCGTTCTTTTGTATCTGTTTTAAAATAAGGGTCCCCTTAATTTGAACCTCATCCTGACAGTAATTTGGGAGCTGGGAGAGTTGCTTTTTGACTGCCTATCCCTGGGTTCCTTTTTGTTTATCCTCCCAATTACAGGGTGCTGCTCCAATTTCAGACGCTCAGTCACTGTCTTCAGGATCAAGTGTTTCATTTTTTTAAGTTCAACCTTTGGTTGCTAATAGCAGATGCACAAAATATATATTGTGCATTTTCCCTTCAATATCAAACTCGTGTTTTTTTTTCTTGTGCCTCCCCCATTTTATTAAACCTTGTCATTGATCCAGAAGGAGGCAGTTTCTTTGGCTGTTCTTACTGCACCACTCCTACTGAAACAGCTTCTGAGCTATAATTGCACAAAACAGACAAAAGCAGACTAATTAGATGGGTAGATAAATACAAAATCCTGGGATCTGTATATTAGCCCCAGCACTCTATTAATATTAACTCAGAACCAAAATTAAACTGGTAAGAGGACAAATCTGAATTAGAACAGCAAGGGTGGGTGGG
>NW_013952786.1:241714-244854 GCF_001266775.1 Austrofundulus limnaeus
CACACACACACACACACACACACACACACACATATGTACCCACCAACAATCACCCCTGGTCCCTCGGGCCTGTTCAGTGCACAGAGAGTTGTGACAGAGTAATACAGTTAAGCAGCTGCACATTTCCTTGGAAACAGACAGAGCTGACCTGAGGGTGACATCTTACTCAGGCTTGACCATAAACAGACACACAGAAAACATACAGTCTGTTCTAGAAACACTGGCAAAGTTTCATTTATTTGCTATGTTATATGCATAATGTATATTTCAGTTTGAATTTGAGAATATAAATCCAACAAAGACTGAATTTTGCATATATCCCTTTACAAAAGCCTTAAAAATAACACAAAAATCATGTGATCATCTCAAATATTAAGAAAGATTTGGATGTTTTTGTCCAGGTAAATCAAGCTCATGATTTCTGCCGTAATTCATAGCTGAACCAACTGGGCATTTTGGTTTTCATAACTTCCTCAAAGTTTAAGGTATCACCGTGAAAATTTCAGAAATCATCCACCTTCTGCTTTTTCTTTCTTAGAAGCATCTTATTTCCTATAAACAAAGATACATGCATTACAAAATCCTGCAGAAGCAGCAGAAAAGATATAAAATCATGTTAAAGGCTCGTGTAATTGAACTGCAACATCAAATCAACTTGACATGTCTTGGAAATCAATAAAATGAATTCCATTTAAAAACCATGCAGACATTTGTTTTGTAAGCAAAACCCCTCAACCAAAGGCAGCATGCAAAATGTGTCAGGTGATGAAGACGTACGTAGATAAAGCAATGTTCTTTTTGCAAGCGTACCTATTTAAGGAGTCTCTGGGAAAAAGTGTGGGTGATTTATCTGTGCTGAATTTGGTGTCAGCAGGGTTTCTCAGAATTTGTTGGAATAATAATAAAAAAAAAATAGAAACAACATCCAACATCATGGTGGTCTGGGAAGAAAATGGCAGCTGCTGCTGATGATACAATATGTCACCATCCCTTTATACAGCATATAAAAATAAAATCACAAGAACAATACTGGTTACAACTCACACCAGATATTGAGCTAAGATGTGGTGAAAAATAAGTTGAGTCATTCTCAACACATACAAAGTGAGATCTTTGTTCAAAACCTTGACAAGGCAGCAGATATGTATCTCTTGAAGACAAGCTAATTTAATTGTTGATTAAATAAAGTGAGAAAACCAAAAAAAGAACTTATGTCTGTCAAAAATGTCTTATTAAAGTTGTAATCTTGTGTGTGATAACCAACAACATGGGGTCAAAGGCAGTTGTTGTAATGTCTTAAGTCTTTGATGTCCATGATGTCAGACTGAGAGCACTGACTGCAACAAGTTTTGGACAAAAACTGAACCAAAAAGGCTTATTTTTTTCTTAGGACTAGTAATGTGTTTAGTTAAAATTCTGTATTTTTTAAATGAAGAATTTCCTTTCTCTACTAAACCTTCACCTCATTTGCATGCAAAAACCTTGGGATTAAAGCTGAACACTTACCTGAAATTGTTTGTCGGATGCTTGAATGTAAAAAAATTATCATTTAGAAGTTAAAAAAAACTGAAAGATGGCACACGAATTTCCACTCACCAAGTTCTTAATGTGGGAGAAATCTCATGTGAATGAGTACTGTCGAGGGGAAAGAGTGATACAATGCTTAAAAGGCCAAATCAGACAGAAGCAGCTGGTTTTGGCAGACAGCAGGTCTGAAAAAACAAAACTAAACTAAAATATATGGTGTTCTGGCTTCAAGGCTTGGGACACACACAATCTCATTACAAGGCCTCTGCTTGAGAATTAAAAACGAGATTAAACTGGAGTGGTGCTAAATTACATCATCTTTGCCACGGGCGTCTTGGATTGTGACAGACAATGGAACCTTTCATCTGTATTTTTAGTCCGTTTCCTTCCAGCAAAGGTGCTGGCCATTTCTTTTCCACAGTCCTGTTCTGGCCTTTTGATTCGTCGTTTCATCAATAAAGAACAAAACCGGAGCCAAGACAAAAATCTTAGTGGCTGAAAGGGGATTGTGGTTTTAAATACCAAATTATTTGGAATTAATTGGACTTTATTGGAACTTATTAACTAAACTGGATTATTTTGCTAACTGAACAGAATTTTAACTGTGATTTTGTCGTGAATTGTTGCTCTACATTACAATTCAATATGGACACTGTTTAGTTTATAATTACACAGCAATAGTAACAATAATAGTGTGAATTATTTTTTTCAGTTTGTGAGAATTTTATTCAATAATAATATTTAATAATAAAAGAAAAGATGAACGAATACAAAATAATCCAGATGCCTTTCAACCTTAATGTTGCCGAAAACACCTTTTGTTTGGTGAAAATATAGTTTAATGGGAATTCCTATCCTGCTGTCTACAATTTATATTCAAAATTTCACCTTCTTCATTGCAACGGGTGGTTTCATATAATAGGGGCATTTTTGTGAAGTCATTTAAGTACAGCCTGTGAGCACAGAGTGGAATAATTTGCAGTTTTTCATCCTGACATAATCTCTTGAGCTGAAGGTTCTCTCATGGAAACAGGAAACCATAGGTGTATGAGCTACTTATATTCCACAAAAGACCCTACTTTCAGTCCTACCATGGTTTATTATGTGCTAATTCAACCGCTTCAGTGTGACCCACAGTTATTATCCATTTAAATGGCCCAAAAGTGTTTTAGGGATGTATAGGCATACATGATATTTTAGTGTGAGAAGTTTTCTATTAATTTTTGCTGACAATTTAGTCATTCTTCTACTCCGTAGTAAAGGCAAGAAAATGAACCAGACACTGAAGCTTACATCGTGTCTTGTTTTACATCCTGACGTTGTTGAGAACAATAAAAAACTCTACAGCCTTTTGTGTTTATTGGTATTTTACCCACACAATTTATCTGGTCCAGTTCTGGTGCACTATCATCCCAGATGCTGCAAAAAAAAAAGAAGGCCCTTTGGAGGCCCAGATGGGGTTTGCCAGTGGTGATCCATGCAGGGGCCAGCACCACATAAACTAGACCACAACTGGGCCAGTTGTGGCATGCCATCTTAAAGGCACAGTGTGTAGGATTTGTTGTTTTCAGTGACATCTAGTGGTTGAGTGGTTGAATCGTCCTCCTTGGTCC
>NW_013952786.1:245449-251138 GCF_001266775.1 Austrofundulus limnaeus
ATATTCATGTCTTTCTTATTATAACAATGTGCTATTCCTATCAGATATAAGATTATGGCAACAGAAAACTAAAGAGGTAACACTTTCAATGTTGTTACACTTCAATACTCTGCTGGAGAACAGACATTCTAGGATTCACATGAATGTTGCCACAACCCTTCCCCTTTTCATTCATCCATCATCTTTTGCCTGCTTTGTCATGGGGGGCCACTGGTGCCCATGTCCAGCAGTCACTGTGCGAGGGGCAGAGTATATCCTGGACAGGTCTCCAGTCCGTCACAGGGACACATAGAGACAAACAACCATTCACACCTAGGGACAAATCAGAGTTACCAGTTATTCCAACAGTCATGTTTTGGGCCTGTGGGAGGAAACTGTATTTGGCAAAAACCCACACATGCACAGAGAGAACATACACACTCTGCCCAGAAAGGTCCCTGATTCGATCCGGCAACCTTTTTAACTGAGAGGGAACTGTTCTACCAACTGAGCCACCATTCCACCTCTTCCCTTTTCATGCTGGTTAATCTTACTTTCTGTTTGGAAATCATTCTACAGTAGTAGCCCCAAAGAACAAATTATGAGTCGGCTCCACCAAAGCTGACTAAAAATGGCTCAAATAATGCATAAAAATTCAAAGTGTACTCAACTTCCCAAGACGTAAATCTGATGAGATCCAGTTGTATCTCTGGGGAGAAAGTTCAATTTACATTATGTTTTATTTACAAGTTCCTTTTTAAGGGGATTGCACAAACCGTCAGCCATCACAAGATCACACACTTGAGCCAAACTGTCTGTTTTGGCCCAGTCACTACCACTCTTTCCAGCTTAGTGGCATAACAGAAGCAGGTTGACTTCAAACCTCCATACCGCCTTAGTTCTTACATAAATCAAACAGAGATGGAAGGAGGCATCTCAGTATTGGCCTGAAAATGTTTTGGGAAAGGATCTAAAGATTCTCAAATCTACAAACTAAAAGATTTTCAAAGCATCTGTTGGTGGTAACATCCAGGTGCCATAACTCCCTTGTGAATGTTGTTACAATGTTAAGGGTCTGTGTTTATGAAACGTAGAAGCTCAAGTCCGCCTCTCACTCTGCACAGAATTAGATGCCAGTAACACATGCTTTTAGCACACATCCTTATGCAAGCCTTGGCACAAACACCGCTTCCAGTGAAACACTGTCTCAGAGAAACTTGATCCTGCATTTTGATGTGCTTAGAGCTCTGAATTTATTCTGCGTTAGCTGACATGTCTTAAGGAGCCCTGCCAAGTAATATTGTTGAAGCAAATTCAAACAGTTGTAGGCTCAAATGGGCCTTCAAACATACAAACGCACGGACAATTATGCAGTGATAACTGACATGTGGGATTATCTAATTGGTGCTGGCATATTTAAGGAGACAAAAAACAGATTTGCTTCTATAGGAGAACGTGCGCTACTTATATAGTTTATCTAACGACATTTGGGCTTTTTTTTCACAGAGATGTGTTAATTCATTTTATAAACCAGGAATGTTTTACACTGCTGCACTGATGTTGTTACTGAGAGAATGGAGACCAAACAAGCAAAGTGCTGCCTGTACACAGTAATAGTTTAGGATTATATGTGTGGGAGCCAAACTGGTTCTTTATAGATTAGAAACCAGCAGTTTAATGTTAAGACAAACACAAAATTGAGACTAGAAAGGAGAGAGAATGGGAAATGAAAATAATGTTTTATGTTATTAAGGCAACATAATGCACAGCTGCCAAAATCATCACAAATTGCATTTCCTGTAAAAATGCTTATTGCTGCACAATTTAGCTGAAAGCTGCTAAATAGTTTTTAAATGCTGAACTATTCAATTTTGCTGAATTTTAGCAGTTGCGGTGGTGCCCAAAATTAGTAAAATGATTGCTGAAATTTGCTGAAGAACTCAAACTGTGAAAAGAAAAGCTTTTAGGAGGCAGAGAACTGCTGGAAACCAAAGAAACATGCAGATAAGAAGTAAAAGGAGTAGAAATATAGCTGAACGGGACATACAAAGCTGAAGAGCACAGAAGGATTGCAAAAAAATGGTAAATCAGCAAAATAGAAGCTGAAGAATGCAGAAATTAGCACAGAGAAGTAAAAAAATGTAAATATAAAAGGTACAGGAATGATTTATGAACATTTTGAAGGGTTTTAGGGATGCTGAAGATAACTCCATGCATGTTCAATGAGAAAAAAACCCCAAAAAAGCTAAAAAAAGTCATGTCCTGAAGGAGCTGAATGTTTTGATATATAAATAGTTGAAATAGTAGAAAAATTGCAGAATGAGACACATGCTAAAACACTTCTGAGGAAAAAAATGACCTCAATATTGGAGCTTTGTAAGTATCAGTGATGCAACGCTTTTTGATGCTTTGGAGTTGATAAAATTCTATTTTTTTGGTAATTCATTGTGTGTTTATTTTGGCATAATAGATACTGTACAATAATTTGCCAAAAGACAATTTGTGAGAAATCATTGATTTAAACATTTTTTCCCTTTTAATAAGAATGATAGACTTCATAAAAAAGCAGGTTCTGGTAAGTTTTTCCTCAAACTGTGAACCATTTATCTCAGCTGACAGATTATTGCTTCTGTCTGACTGGATTGTTTATCTGACAGGAAAGAGGCTGATGACATTTATTTCTCAGAATCTGAAATGATTCCTCATATTTCCTGACAAACTGCAAGCTAATTTAAACAAACACTTGTGGTCACAGAGGTTTAGTTTTTTCCTAACCTAATTCTTAACCACATTGGGAATAACTGTCTCTCAATACACTATCAGATAAAAATGAGAAAAGATGAATTTTTGAGTTCCCATGCTCTGTGACAGCCGAAAATACAAATTCAGAACATGAGTGATTATTGTTATTTTGCCTGGGAAGTGTTTACATGGTTGAGTTAGATTGTGGAACTTAACTAGACCCTTTTCTCAGACTTTTAAAGATCTTAGACACTGGATTGTACAACATACAGTAGATTAGAGAGCTATGTTGTATTCCTGCCCTTTAAACTTTACACAGGAGTCTTGGCATGTGTGATTTACATTATGCAAATCTAACTGCAGTTTTTAAAGGTCAAATGTCTAGTCTGTTTTTTTCATACTGCCACAACACGGTTCAGTCTAACAGCTGGTTTCAGTTTCTGTAATTTCATTTCAACCACATGTAAACCCATCACATCAGATTGAGGATTAAATGGCACGTGGAGAAATTAGCAGCGTGTTGTGGTTGAAATGTTTGCAGTAATTGTATTTATTCAAACTATAATGAATAAAAACCTTATCTATGGGTTGTTTGAAGTATCTGAAATTTGATCTTAAATAAATTCTTTGAAGTATTTTTTTCATGCAGCTGCATGATTTTGAGCCAAAAAGCTTTAAATTGTTGTCATTTTCCCTGTGAGTTAGCGAAACTTTATTTTTTTCCTGCTGTTAAATCTTAATATGATTTTGAAAATAGAATTCAAACCCAATATTAATGTATCATGTTGCTTAGGAATAATCAAGGCATATTTCTGGAAATGCTCGTGATATCAGAGTGATCCAGATATCAAAACGTAAAAAAAGGCAGCAATATGAAAATGTGCTTCAGCCATTTTAATTACATTTGACCTAATCCTCAATTTGATGTGATGGGTCACATAGTTTGCCTAAAATGTTCCAATAATATGTAGACTATATAAACGTTAAGTCTGTTTGATACTTATTTGCTATCATCTATTAGTATATGATAGTCATTAAAACTTGGTGTAATTGTGCCTTTAACGATTGTCTCGACATGATATTGAATGGTAACACAGTGATATTCATATTATCTGAGCATTTTGTCTCAAAAATTATGCCTTTTAGAGTCAGCTTCTGTTTATTAGAGGCATTTTTTAATGTTATAAAATGTAGATGTTTCTGTAATTATTTAAATACACTTTAGAAGTGAATAGTGGTTAATGTTGGCTTTAGGATTTGAATCATTTAGGATTTGAATCATTTTGGATTTGAGTCATAAAATTTGAGGAATGTGAATCAACACGATTTGATCACTTCTTTACAGCTTTGTCATTGCTTCCAGTAATAACTTTGTTGACTGATGGTTGTTATGATGCCTGAGTCCTTGGGGCTACTTTCTGATGGTATTTATACTATCTTGGGTCTTAATGAACAGATCTTGAGCTTTTCTCACTAATGGTCTGTGGCATCAATGTCTAAAGGGAGGTTTGATCAAGGTTTAGCTCGGAGGAGAGTGTGTAGGAGCTCTAATGATGTACAGCAGGCTTTTATTTATTTACTTTTTTAATTTTGTGGTGTGCGTTGATAATGGTGAAGGACAGAAGTTGGGTGCATCACACCCCTGTAAAGCATGTCTCATTTTGGAGTTAAATCAAAACTCAAACCTCTGCGGCTTCGAAATGCAAAAATCTAATTGTTTTTCAAAATATTCATCATCAAATCAGCACTGATAAAGATTTGTGAACTCTTCCATGACTCTCTATTTACCATTCTGATTTAAAGGGGCAATTTTATGTGTTTCTCAGGCATATATTTGAATACTAAACCATAATAAAGTATCTATGTCACTTTTAGTTGTTATTAAAATGCTGTTTTTATGTTTAAATAGAAAATAAACTTATCTTCTCATCACTTCCTGTTCTAAACGCCTTGAAATTAGCCTCTGTCTCTTTAAGAACCACCTCTTTAAGTCCTGGTTTATCAGAAAATGAAAATGATCCTGACAGCAGTTCGGGCCTGTGAAAAGCTGTCAGGGACCTTGGATGGGATCTTCCGTACTGCAAACGCACAGACTCAAATGCTGGGGGATATAAGTCGCTGACTGGATGTGGGTCTGATGAGGATCATAGTTCAGCAGCGTGCCCAGGAGGAGTGAGGCTACACCTGGGTGAAGTTTCATACAGGAGAGGCGAGGTGGTAAACAAATCTAGAATATTGGCATTTTTCGCAACAAAGAGGCACAGTTAAGAGTCAAAGCAGAGAAATCAGCCTGCTTGGCCATAAATAACAATTATGTTTATCATTGGATCCCTGCAGCTGTGGCCTTGGTTGCAAGCTTTTAAAACCTCCCTGGAATGACACGTGAGAAGGAAGCCTTGACTCCCCCACCATTCCATCCGTGCTCAGATCGGTCTGAAGGCCGCGTTGGATGGAGCCAGAGAACTAAACTCTAGTGACTTGTGCTTTGACTGATAATAACTGGTTTGGACACTTGAGGTCTTCTGATCGGTTTCAACACAGAGTTCTGCCCCGGATGTCACCGGCTCCGCTGAACCCTTCCCCATACCATGCATTTTGACCCCCCACCCCCTCCCCTGCTTAGCTAACTGCACTGTCGCAGAGTAGTTTTTTTGAGCGTATGTTTGTGTGTTTTTCTGTATAAAACACAGGATCAAAGCTCTTTTTAACTCACCCTTCCTATTGTGTGTGTGTGTTCTAAACTGCAAAGGTAGCGCACTAAGTTGCGAAAGACCCTGGACACACATGACAAACATGGGGGAACGAATGTACCCCATGTTTGTCGTGTGTGTGTTTCACCAGACGGATGTTCTAAACTGCAAATTTCATTCTACACTGCATCTTGATGTTGTGTGTGAATGACAATAAACGATCTTGATTCTGATTCCGCTTCTGTCCCGCCCATTTCAGCGGTGGTGGGGGGGTGGGG
>NW_013952786.1:251249-254441 GCF_001266775.1 Austrofundulus limnaeus
AAGACACGTCCCAGGGGCGTTTCTGGTACCAAAAGGTGTTTCTGGTCCCCACCTGTCGTTTTGCTCCTCAGCATGGCTGCCTAAAAAAACGCTGCAGGATTTCTCAAACAAGAATGAATGAGTTAGAGCAAGGCTTTGGGCTTGTTTTTTATGAGATTATAACTTTATAACATGATATAAAACACAAAAAGTTGATTTTACATGATGTTGCCTCTTTAACATTTAATTTTATGCATTTGTCTCCTTATAACAACTTTTGCAAACACAAAAAGTTAAGAATCCTAAAACAATATTTAAAATTCATGAAGCTCACGCAGGAACCAGTCTGATTTCAGAACTGGATCCTGCATGAACTTTATTTTGCCCCCAATCTTTTAATGACTGCAGAAGCCCCTAAAAAGGGAGAGAAACCTAGTCACGTCTGAAAACATTGGCAGGGGCGTATAATTCTTTAAACATGAATCAGAACTTTTGCAGTGAGTGTTTCCATTTCTGTCTCAGTCATCTCAGTTTTAATTTAAACAAAATATTTTCATTTTCAGACATCAGACATTGTTTTTGTTCTAACTTGGTAAGGAGAATAAAGAATAGGCAATACTTTTGAAAAGAAAATGGAGTTTTAAGTTTCAAAATAAATAATGCAGTTATTTAAGCAAATCATCGGACTATTCTGTCCGATTCCTCTTACTGATACCTTTTATAAACAATTTTGTTTCCACTCTTAATGCCAGAAAACCTTCAGCTTGCATCTAAATGAATGTGTTTTCCATTTGGTATTTTTACTTGTCCACTTGTAATAAAATAGGATAATGCTTTGAAGGTTTTTTAGTTATACTTTGATTAATTATGTTCTGCAAATGCTACCTAGTCAATACTAGAGTATTAACAAAGCAACTAAATGAGTAAGTATATTAGTTAAAGTAAAAAATGTAAAAGACAAGTAAAGGTCATACATTGGCCTTAAGTAAATAGATGTAAATTTAAATGCTTATTCACACTGCTTATAATTAACTGTGAGGCTCAGAGTCCACTTGGCTTTTCAAGCCTTATGTTAATTTAGTTTGATGGAAAATATGGTCAATTAGAATTCTGGTCTTTGGCACAAAACACAGAAGAACTACTATATATAAATAAATGCTTTCTTATCCAAACAAACACATTAGCAGCATGTTAAATTTACACACGATTTAGCCCCAAATGTACACTCAAATCCAAGAATCCCACTGAGAGATATTTAACAACTATCTATTATGCAGTCCTGCTTAAGCTACTTCAAAGAATTGTTTGAAAATGATCGAATCATGAGGGAGTTGGTTGTCTTCCAAACCCCAATTTAACTCAGTTCCTGTGGGAGATTTTTTAAAAATTGTTTGGGATGTACAAAAGACACCGGTCTCATGCATGTTTTCAGATCAGTGTTAAATCTTTTTTGTAACAGAGGTCCCAGTTTAGTTTTATTGGCCTTGGTCTGAGACATTTAATGTTAGAGCATTCTTATTATTGCTTTTTGGGTCAGTGTGCACAAAGAGTGGAAGTTATGAAGGGGCTATAGTAGGGGTGTCCAATCCCAGTCCTCGAGGGCCACTATCCTGCATGTTTTAGAGGTTTCTCTGCTCCAACACCTTATTTGAATGAATGGGTGATTACCAGGCTTCTCCAGGCCTTGAGGAATTAATTCAATCACTGATTCAGATGTATTGGATCAGGAAAATTAGTCAAACATGCACGATAGTGGCCCTCACGGATTGGACACTCGTGGAATTTGACTTTGTATGTAAGTGGAGTCAATTGAACCAGCTGAAGATTAGAAATAAACTGATGAGTTACAGATGGGTCAACCTGACTCTCCTCTGCTTGTTCTGCATCTTCCAGCTTTGATACAGCTCTTTGAGTTTTGCTGTTGAAAATATCAAGTTGATGGACTTTGGTATCTTATATTTCCACCAAATTTTAGCATTTTGCTTTAAATATAGTCAGTTTAACACTGGATTCATGCATTATGCTATAAGTTGATAATTGAGCCAGCCTACTTTTTCTAAACTGGTTTAAGTGACAAAATGTTCTGAGTTAGGCCTAACACAATGGTCTGAAGGGTAACTGTAACACTCAGTCCTCACTTCATGACAACATGCTCTGAAGGAACACTGACTCACTATGTGCCTTATTTATGCTTAGCGTCGGACGCTGTTTTGCTTTTAGTTTGTGACG
Source organism: Austrofundulus limnaeus (assembly GCF_001266775.1). Taxonomy (NCBI): domain Eukaryota; kingdom Metazoa; phylum Chordata; class Actinopteri; order Cyprinodontiformes; family Rivulidae; genus Austrofundulus; species Austrofundulus limnaeus. The sequence goes on from NW_013952786.1 coordinate 253,458, forward strand.
TGTGAAAAATTAGTCAATTAAAAGGGCAGCAGCTCCGAAATGAAAGCTGATCACATTGTAAATGGTGCAAACATTTCTTTAAAGAAATACAATAATTCTCAATGTAACAACTGACATTTAATTTATGGCTAGTCTGTATTATGTATTAACATTTTTATAATCAATAAAAATGCATTATTTAATATCTGCATATAATATGAAATACTGTGTTCTTTCATTACCCTCTGCATTGATGTCCAACAAATGAGTTTTGACTGCTGCTTTTAAAATTTGATGATATTTTTGACGACTTGTGAGAGGGGGAATGATTGCCAAAAAAACTGCATTCAGCTGTAGCTGACCGTGTGTCAGCGGAGGTCTGGGACTGCGGTCCCTGGATTTGTTTTAAAACCAAACATCAGAGCATCACTGTGGAGACAGATTGGTTTCAGCCTGAATGAAACAGGACAGCTTAAAGACTAGGATGAGATTTAGTTTGAATTTGCAGAATAGAGATGGTCACTGATTCAACAAAAAGTCTAAACATCCACCGCTGCTGTTAGTCTCTTGTATTTGTATTTACGCATTACATTTTTTCTACTAAGATAAGATAAGATAAGATAAGATAAGATAAGATAAGATAAGATAAGACTTTATTGATCCCACAGTGGGGAAATTTGCACATTACTGCAGCTTAGTACAGAAGAGGCTGAGAAGAATAATGAAAGATAAATAAAAGATAACAAACAAAAACAACCCCACAATATACACATGCAATATACTGTATAGTAATGTACATATACCAATGCACATATACACATATACATAAACATACTAATACGTTCTTTTAAATTGATATTAATAAAAAGTTTTAAACATAGCTTATGATATATGCTGAAATAAACTGATAACTACATGAAATCCTTATTGTGTCTTTTATCACTTATAAATATTAAAATTAATAATTATTTACATGTGTGAAGTTGTGTGTGTGTGTGTGTGTGT
>NW_013952786.1:254501-267085 GCF_001266775.1 Austrofundulus limnaeus
GTGTGTGTGTGTGTGTGTGTGTGTGTGTGTGTGTGTTACTGTGAAGCTCTTGGCTCTGCAATTATTTTCCAATTGCCCCTAAAGTGTGTTTATTGAAGCTCCTTCTATTATAAAAGCTGCTTTCAATTTACCCCAGACATTTAATTAATTATCTAACATTAACATATTTACACACTGCTATGTATGCAGATGCATTAATTGCAGAGACAAAAGTTAAGATAACAGTCCAACCAAAAGAGTAAAGACCACAGAAAAAAAGGCGGACAACTTCCCTTGTTACAGGAGAAAGGGGGGGAAAAAACTCTGCCAACGTGTTGGCATTTACATGAGACTTTTGGAAGACATCTTGAGAAGTTCTTTTAATAATTAAGTACCTCACATATGGTCTGTGACAGATGAGCCAATTAATTTTGCCCTCTGATGTTAGTAACCTGACCAAATGAGTCAACAGGTGTGCGCCTTTCCCCCTTACCTGTTCATCTGTTGAAGAAAATCTTGGCAGTGAACATAGTAAACATCACCCTCTGGCCTAAGTGACAGCTGTGGCAGCCCCCTATGTCCTTTTCTGACCTTAACGATGTCCTGCACAGCATATGTGCATGTTTCTGCTAATAAACCGGCGCATGCAAATGAAACTGTCTCTGCAGCATTCATGTGTGGGAGTGCTGGAAGTACTGGGACTTAAATCCTTTATTTCCAGTTGTAGAAATCTAAGCAGCAAGTTTCTAAGGTCTCTTATGTCTCAGAGCTGATGGGCACTATCAGTCGACTGTGCCTTTCTCTTAATGTTTGATTTTTTATTATTTAAATCAGGTCAGAATAATATTAATATTTACATTTTTATTTGTGCCATTTCAGAATTTTAATGCATTTTGGAGAATATTTAGTTGCATAACTGATTAAAACATTAAAATGTAATATTTATGTAAGAACTTTTATGTTTTTGTTTTGTAACTTGAATGTTTTTATACTTTTAAATTTGACCTTTACATTTCATTTAGTGAAATAAAACACTAATCAGTTGGACGTCACTCCTCTATCACTAGCTTAATCAAAATCAGATTTTGTTTTCTTTTCATTGGATGAGTAAAATTATTCACAGATTGATGAAGCAAGCTATTGTATGTGAGGCAGAATTGTGTTTCCTAAGTCATGGATTCAGTAAACCAAAACACAAGATGAAATCACTCTGAACAGCATTCATAACTCTGTGGGGTGGAGGAAAAATTGGATAAATTCACTGAGTCAGCCTTTTTAAAGCCCACTTTAAATGTCAAATCAACTGGGAGCCTATACAACGACCAGAGTTGTCCCTAAAATTGCACAAACAGTAAACAACTAGAAACGCTGTGGTTTGTGTTTTTCTTTTGAAGCCTATTAGAAAGTCAACTTGAACACTGACGTTTCCTTTCAGCTCTGATTCCAGACAGATGTGCTAACAGATAGCAACAGTAAGGTAAAACCTTGGTAAATTGCATTGGCAACCTGCCCTCCCGCTCAGCTTTCAGCAGCTTAGTGAAAGGCCAAGGGTGGTGATTTATATGCTAAAAATAGTAAACTTGCCAAGCCTAACACCTTATGTCGAGATAAACGATAGCTCCATATTGTTTTCTCTAAACCTCCCGTGCCTGCACCATATTCCCCTCTGAGTTTTACCTCTGCAACTTCAAGGCAACACACGGATGATCTCTGGTGTTATGGATGAGTTATGATTGAAGGCTCAATGTCCAATAATTGCTCATAAAAGACACCTTTAACTCTGACCCATCCCTAATCAATATGCCGACTCATCTCAGAAATCAGCTGCCTGAAGATTTCCCAACCCTGACTCTTGAACTTTGTGCCACATCAGCAGCCATCTTATCATCTCTGATTCACTAAGGTGTGTCTTTGTTCATGTGTCAGAATATGTACTGTTTCGATTGATTTGTTTTAAAGTGTTTTCATGTTTAATTGTACCCCATGAAGGATATTCTCTATTGCGTTAGAGACTAATGGAGATCCTTTAAAGCAGTGGTTCCCAAACTTTTTGTCTTCTGACCCACAAAATATCCATGGCAAAAACTTGTGACCCCAAATTGTTACTGGTCCGAGTACACGAACTCCATTAATAACCCTAAAAACACAGGCTTTTTGACAATCTAAACAGCTTGTACACATATAAATACTTATTTATACTTATTTTATGTTTTTTAAATAATTTTAGCAAAAATATTATATCAACAATTATTTTATTACCCTTTAAATTGATTTCTGGAGATTATCCAAGGTGCTTCATGACCCATAATTGGGTCCCAAGCCCAACTTTGGGAACCAAAGTGCAGTGGTTCCCAAACTTTTCAGCTTTTGACCCACAAAATAACAGCAGCAGAGACCTGTGCCCCCAACTGTTTTTGGATGGTAAACTTTTGTATCAGGTCAACAAAACATGGGCATAGTAACAATATTTTTTATACTACATCCATTTTAAATACACTAACCTCACTCCTTTGTAACAACTAAGGCAAAAATGTAACTAATTCAAAAAATCTTTTCAGGACCCCACCTTGATGTTTCAAGGACCCCACTTTGGGTCCCGACCCCAACTTTGGGAAACACTGCTTTAAAGCAGGGTATTTAAACGGTGACCCACAGGTTCCATCCAGCCTGCGGGTGACTTCAGCCTGGCCCATCAATGAGTTATAAAAAATATATATGATTTACTTAATATGACAATACATTTTAGATAAATTCCAATTTTTTAATTTATTCAATGCAAAAAAAATACACAAATTAAAAAAGGTAAAGGATAATAATATTTTTCTTTTAAATAATGCAGTGTTACCCCTGCTGTTATCAGGATAGCAGTGACCAAAACTGAACTTTTATTTACTTGTTGTTTACATCTGTTGTAGTATCACACAGAGACATCACATACAAACACACAGACAAAAAAAAATAATAACAATGCATAAAGGATTGGATAAAGTAAAATCTCTCAGTGAGATCAGTTCTCAAATTGGTGTCCCTTTGAGAAATGACCTTTGTTTTAAATGGTATTTATAATGTCTGTGTAACTTTTATAAATGCGTTTTCAAAGGGGTTCATAACAATTATTATGTGTGGTGAGGCCCTCATGCTTTGCATTAATTCCTTTATTTATGTTCCTAATCAGGCTTTATCTCTTATGTAAATTGTAATTAAATGTTGACGGGTTTAATGACAGTGACAGATTTAGGTGAAACAGGGACAGACGGCCTTTTTTTAAACCTGATTTCAAATTGCCTGTGAATAGACACTAGCAGTGGTGAGCACAGTTCTGCTCATCCCCTAACAGCTGACCGAATACTTTGCTTTATAAACTAGTAACACACTCAACTCTCGCTGAAATAATAAAAGTTATTTTCTTTGCCCCTAAAAATCCAATGAAATAAATCACATTCATGCAGCAGTGACATAAAGCTGGGCTGTAAGCAGAGCCGTTATCAAGCAGTTGCCTGGTGTCACACAGTGACGTCATCCCCAAGCTGAGGGCAGTCAGTTCTGGGTTCAGAGTCTCCATACAGACCAGAACATCTGACTCATTGTCTTAGTTTAAAGGCAAAAACAGAGACTTTAACATAAACTTTAAACAAAAACGTTACAAGAATTTGTCAAGAGTAACCAAAGTCCAACTCAAATCTCTTGTAAAATGTCAGAAAGAAAGGGTTTTTTGCAAAATGAAAAAAAAAGTGAAACAAAGACACACATCTTTGCTTTAATCTGGGGCATACAAATATTCATTTTTTAATGTTAATAATGCTTAAATACAAGAACTAAATTAAGAGAAACACAATTTCAAAGCCTGTAAATTGTCACTGCCTTTTTTCCTTTTTTCCTTCGCTCTGAACTTCCTGCTTCAACTCAGCAGGGTTGTAGCTCCGCCCCCTGGCTTGACTGAAACAAAGTATTTTCTGAAACCTCACCTCTAAAAAAGACATTTAACACTTTTATCTGGACTCTATGAAACATTTTGAGTTGTGTTGACCTTTATTTGTCACATTACACATTTAGGTCAGGTTTGTTATCCTGTGGAGAAGTGTAGATTGTAAATTTGATACCATTACTGAGACATCCAAGTCAGAGTGATAGAGAGAGGAACTGAATTCAAAGACACACAGTGAATGCTGTAACATGCTCTGCTTATTCACTCATGGTGGACTGGATGCTAATTTACTAAATATTAGCAAATTAGCTTCTACCAATTTTATGCATACAACCCCTGGCAAAAAGTATGGAATCACCAGTCTTGGATGAGCACTCATTCAGACATTTCATTCTGTAAAACAAACTCAGATCAAAAACATGATACAATAATAAGGTCATTCCAAAGTGCAACTTGTTGGCTTTCAGGAACACTCAACAAAATGAAGAGAAAACATTGAAGAAGTCAGTGAATGTATTTATTGACAAAGAACAGGGAAAAATATGGAATCACTCAATTCTGAGGAAAAAAAGTATGGAATCATGAAAAACAGATAAACAGAACACCACTCAAAATACATCACTAGTATTTAATTGCAACACCTTTGGCTTTTTTTTTTTTTGCCAGGGTTTGTATTTAGCTTTTTGTTGTGAGCAAACTAAGAAAATTGTGTAGCGGTTTAAATGTTAGTGAAACTAATATTTTGATTTGGTGTGCCACACTAGTTATGGTTCCTTATAAAATATATACAGGGGGTAAAATAAGTATTGAACACATCAACATTTTTCTCAGTAAATATATTACTAGAGGTGCTAATGACATGAAATTTTCACCAGATGTCGGTAACAACACAAGTGATCCATACATACAAAGAAATCAAACCATAAATGTCCAGAAATGAAGTTATTTGTAATAATGTGGAATGGCACAGGGAAAAAGTATTGAACACATGAAGAAAGGGAGGTGTAAAAAGGCATGGAAAGCCAAGACACCAGCTGAACTCTCTCAGTAATTAGAAAGCAAGCCTGCCCCTTGTCAGTGCAAGTTAATATCAGCTGGTTCAGACCCAGATGATGGCCAGGTGTCACACAAGAACCATCTGATGATGGGTAAAAGTAAAGAGCTCTCTCAAGGCCTTCACAACCTTATTGTTGCAAAGCATAATGATGGCATCGGTTACAGAAGAATGTCTAAACTTCTGAAGGTTCCAGTGAGCACTGTTGGGGCCATAATTCAGAAGTGGAAAGAACATTATTTCACCATAAACCGACCACGACCAGGTGCTCCTCGCAACATTTCTGACAGAGGAGTGAAAAGAATGATCAGAAGAGTTGTCCAAGAGCCAAGGACCACTTGTGGAGAGCTTCAGAAAGACCTGGAATTAGCAGGTACGTTTGTTTCAAAGAAAACAATAAGTAATGCACTGAACCACCATGGCCTGTATGCACGCTCACCACGCAAGACTCCACTGCTGAAGAAACAGCATGTTGCATGTTGAAGCTCCTTTAAAGTTTGCTGCACAACATTTAAACAAGCCTGTGTAATACTGGGAGAATATAGTCTGGTCAGATGAGACCAACATTGAACTGTTTGGATGCCAGAATACACATCATGTTTGGAGGTCAAATGGCACTGCACATCAGCCCAAAAACACCATACCAACAGTGAAGTTTGGAGGTGGGAACATCATGGTGTGGGGCTGGTTTTCAGCATATGGTACTGGCAAACTTCAAATAAATGAAGGAAGGATGAGTGGAAAAATGTACAGAGACATACTTTATAAAAATCTGCTTCCATCTACCAGGATGATGAAGATGAAAYGTGGCTGGACATTTCAGCAAGACAATGACTCCAAACACAAAGTCAAGGAAACTCTCAGTTGGTTTCAGAGAAAGAAAGTAAAGCTGCTGGAATGGCCCAGCCAATCACCTGACCTGAATCCAACAGAAAATCTATGGAAAGAACTAAAGATCAGAGTTCATAGAAGAGGTCCACGAAACCTTCAAGATTTGAAGACTGTTTGTGTGGAAGAATGGGCCAAAATCACACCTGAGCAATGCATGCCACTAGTTTCTCCATACAGGAGGTGTCTTGAAGCTGTCATTGACAACAAAGGCTTTTGTACAAAGTATTAGATAAATTTCAGTAAGTGTGTTCAATACTTTTTTCCTGTGCCATTCCACATTATTACAAATAACTTCATTTCTGGACATTTATGGTTTGATTTCTTTGTATGTATGGATCACTTGGGTTGTTACCAAAATCTGGTGAAAATTTCATGTCATTAGCACCTCTAGTAATATATTTACTGAGAAAAATGGTGACGTGTCCAATACGTATTTTACCCGCTGTATTGCCCATATGACATAGACGTATTAGAGACATGTAAAGTACAAGCAGTATTTGTTAAGGGTTGTTTTGTTGTCAGTTTCTCATTTGCCTCAGACACTTGGTGAAGCACAACAGTATGAGTCAGAATGTGGGAAAGGGAGGAGCATCCTGCCACCTCTGATTCAAATGTCACCCCCCTCAGAGAGGGATGATGGGGGAAAGAGAGAGGAACGTATTTAGTGATGGGTTGAACAGCAAACGGTGAAAGGGTAATGTTACATCCAGTTTTTGTTTTTATTTAAACAAATGTTATATTGTGTTTTAGCCTCAACAATTTATTTTTGGGTCCTGTGTGGAGAAGGTGAGCTCAAAATATGTGAAAATATAAGAACGATATAAGATAAGCTGTCAGCATGTCTCATTTCACACTCACCTTCTCTTCCTGGCTGCAAAATGTCACATCAGGAGATTTTTTTTTTGCCCAGCTGGGGTTCAGTTGGACTGAATCTGCAATCCAGATTTTGTAATGATTTTTTAACTCAATATGGGTAGAAGAAGCAAAACAAAGAGCAACAAGAGGCACAGTTTTTTAAATAAATCGTGTTTATTCATTTATCTCATCTGTGATTTAGTTGTTTTTTTCTATAAAATATACTTATTTCATGCTAATTGTAGTTAAGTACTTCTCACAGGAAACAAATCAACCAGATGACAAAACTAAATATAAATGTAGCACAGCTCAGTCCTGTGAGTTTAGTTTGTGTTGTGTCCTCCTTACTGAGGTCTCTGCTGACCGTCACCTGAGCAGGATGTTCATTACCAGGAGCTGGTTGGAGCGCTGCTTCTAATCAAGCTGGACTGGAGAGCCTGGTTCATTAGCAAACATCATTGCACAGACCAATTGTGCTTCTGTTTTCTTCATTTTCCTAGTAGTTTGAATGGTTTAAGTTAACGCGAGTGACTTTCAGTGTTTTAGTTTCGTCTTTTTTGCTATGTGCAATTCTTCCTGGGATTGTTAAAAGGAATGTGTACAAATATTGTCAGGTATTTATTTGTTGTTAAAACTTTATGTCAGACATATGTATATAAAAAACATACACCTGCTTTTTACTTATTGGTTCATCTGGCTTTGTTTCTGTCAGAGTATTATTGGAATATTCATAAATGTCCTTTCTATTTTCTAAATTAAGTCAACTGAAGCCCATCAGACATTTGGGAAATTGTGTTGCTTTTTATACTAAGTCAACAGAAAATGCTTCCTTGTCAAACTATTGTGGCTTTTAGTGAGGAGTAATTTATTTTTATTATTACATTTTACTCTCTCTGCTCTGCAGGAAAGAAAGGACCATTTGGTTTGGTTTTAGTTTCTCATCAGGTCTCAATTAGGTTGTAATAGGGAACAAAACTGTGCAGGAGGTAAACCTTTCCACCTCACGGCTCTCAGAAAGGATGTGTTAATGGACAACCAGATGCTCTCATTGACATGTGTCATTTTCTGCACATCACTGTTGATCCATGTTAATCTTTAAAGAAAAAAAATATTTTGTTAAAGTCTTTAAAATGCTGTTATTGACCAAGATCACATTTTTTAAAATCGAACTAAACAGTCACAACTGTTTCCATAAATTTGCACAGACGCTAATGAGTGACCATCAGTCACATGGTCACTCTGACTCTAAGCACAGCTGTTATTAACCTTTGTTTAGTTGAGTTATAACTGATTCCTGCATCCGGTTTTGCATAATTTAATAAAAGTCAATAATAGTTGGATTGAGCTTGTGAAGAGGACGTGGCTCAGTGGCCACCAGCGGATGGTCACTCACTAGCATTTGTGCAAATATTTTTAGGGATTTATATGATGTTAAACCTTTATGTCAACCATATTTATAAATGGAACTTATCAGTAAATGTCTTTACTTTTTACTTATTTGGAGGGAAATTGTGGCTCATCTGTCTTTGTTTCTTTCAAAAAATATTGTTGGAATGCTGATGCACAAATGTCCTTTTTTTGTTATCTGAATTAGTGAACTCAAGCTAAATCTTTATTGTTGACAAAATTATCCGTACTTGTAAAATAAAAGTACTTTGTTACAGTAGTAATTCTTTTGAGGGTCTGTAATTTTACCAAATTTTGTTTTAATCATAACTTTTACTTTTATTTCATTACGTTTAAAACCTAACAATTTTTAGGCACCTGGGCTAAAGTAAACATTTATTTGGTCTATAAGTAAAAATATGTAGATATCTAACATTAGTTGTAGATAGATGCGTTAGCACCACAGTGCAAAAGCATGAGGAAAACAATGTGGAATGTTAAACAACAGTGCAGTTTGTAATATTATTGTGCAACGACCCTTTAAATGTGAAATTGTGTGCTGTTTCTTTATTTAATTTTATCTTGAATTTCCCTGACAGAAAAGTGCATAAAACAACTCATAATAATCGGAAAAGTAAAATTAAAAGTACTACAACTTTTTTCATAATTAGTTCTGGTTGTTAAATTTTAAAGTAAAGAAGTAAAAGTATCATTGTTGTTAGATGTTGTTTAAATATAATAAAAATGCAAATCTGCTCATTTGAGTCAGGTTACCCAAAAATATAACTTTATTTCTGTTAAATTTAATTAACATCATTTTATTTAGCAACTACTGTATGAAACCTATTAATGTATTTTTACCTACTGGCATACACTCACCGGCCACKTTATTAGGTACACCTGTCCAACTGCTCGTTAACACTTAATTTCTAATCAGCCGATCACATGGCGGCAACTCAGTGCATTTAGGMATGTAGACATGGTCAAGACAATCTCCTGCAGTTCAAACCGAGCATCAGTATGGGGAAGAAAGGTGATTTGTGCCTTTGAACGTGGCATGGTTGTTGGTGCCAGAAGGGCTGGTCTGAGTATTTCAGAAACTGCTGATCTACTGGGATTTTCACGCACAACCATCTCTAGGGTTTACAGAGAATGGTCCGAAAAAGAAAAAACATCCAGTGAGTTTCAGTCCTGTGGGCGGAAATGCCTTGTTTGATGCCAGAGGTCAGAGGAGAATGGGCAGACTGGTTCGAGCTGATAGAAAGGCAACAGTGACTCAAATAACCACCCGTTACAACCAAGGTAGGCAGACGAGCATCTCTGAACACACAGTACGTCGAACTTTGAGGCAGATGGGCTTCAGCAGCAGAAGACCACACCGGGTGCCACTCCTTTCAGCTAAGAACAGGAAACTGAGGCTACAATTTGCACAAGCTCATCGAAATTGGACAAGAGAAGATTGGAAAAACGTTGCCTGGTCTGATGAGTCTCGATTTCTGCTGCGACATTCGGATGGTAGGGTCAGAATTTGGCGTCAACAACATGAAAGCATGGATCCATCCTGCCTTGTATCAACGGTTCAGGCTGGTGGTGGTGGTGTCATGGTGTGGGGAATCTTTTCTTGGCACTCTTTGGGCCCCTTGGTACCAATTGAGCATCGTTGCAACGCCACAGCCTACCTGAGTATTGTTGCTGACCATGTCCATCCCTTTATGAGCACAATGTACCCAACATCTGATGGCTACTTTCAGCAGGATAATGCACCATGTCATAAAGCTGGAATCATCTCAGACTGGTTTCTTGAACATGACAATGAGTTCACTGTACTCAAATGGCCTCCACAGTCACCAGATCTCAATCCAATAGAGCATCTTTGGGATGTGGTGGAACGGGAGATTCGCATCATGGATGTGCAGCCGACAAATCTGCGGCAACTGTGTGATGCCATCATGTCAATATGGACCAAAATCTCTGAGGAATGCTTCCAGCACCTTGTTGAATCTATGCCACGAAGATTTGAGGCAGTTCTGAAGGCAAAAGGGGGTCCAACCCGTTACTAGCGTGGTGTACCTAATAAAGTGGCCGGTGAGTGTATAAACAATTGTTATAATGTTTTTTTTCATTAACTTCACAACAAAAACACAAACACACACACACACATTTAAAGTACTTATGTGGAACATTAAACAGCAAAACGACTGCCATCTGTTAGTGACAGCAGAAATTTAAATTAATTAAAGAGAGCAGCTTTAATTACTAGGTTTTTCATTTTATCTTAAACTTTAACTTACTCTTTAGTCTCAAATGAGGTATTAAAAAAATTAAATGTCTTTTGCATCAGTACCTTAACATATTAAACTACTACAAAGAACATTGTTTGTCTTTGCAAATCCTGGTGTTTATGTTCTCTTGCTTCACACTGAAAACTGGATAATGATCCCTTTCCTTCTGCTAAGTAGCTAAGATGGTAGCCATTAAGGATTAGAAATGTGCAATTTTCCCTCACTCAATCCCTGAATGTTACGATACACCACTGGGTCACTTAAGGGTGTAGCCATGCTACCGTTTTGGCTGTTTCCTTTTTTTATGGTCTGCTGCAGTCGTTTGATCTGCTTTTGAGGTTTTTGCAGGCAAACATTCATCGGGCTTCTTCTAATGTTTGTGAATTGCCTTTATTCTGTCAGTTATTTCCATTATCTGGAACCATTAAACCACGTTTCACCCATTAAAAGCTCATGTGGCTTTTACGAGAAATGCATGATTTATCTGCAGCCTCCTATTGTTCTTAAGTGCCATAATTTATAGAAGCGGGTCAAAGGATTGGGAGGAGGACACAGAAAGATAATCCTTCAGGATCAGCTGTTTGTTAGTTGATGGAAGTGCAGCTGGTGCTGTCTCCCTCTCCTCCTTCATTCATCCATCTATCTTTTCACCCGTGTTTGTTAGTCGCTCTCATTATAGTTTGTCCTGAGGTGGTACACTGCCTGCTGGCCTCAACATTATGCAATGATTGGTTTAAAATTGACTGTCTGCAGTGTATGCAATGGTGCCATTTCATGGAAACAATAGCTTTACAAAAACACCTGCAATATTTAGATAATCAATTTTCTTTTAAGGTACAAACAACTTTGATATAATATGATTTGACTTGGCTTATAAAGCTTCTTGAATTAAGTTTACAATTGCTTGCCTACGTTTTAAGTAAAACTATTTTAAACAATCTCTGGGATTAGCTTAATCCAATGTGAGCTATTAGACAGAATGTTTCTGATTATGAGTTTAAATACAAAATAGTATGTCTAGCTATCCTAATTAAATGGTAGAATGTTGTGATGTTCGATGCCACCAATTTCCTGTCTGATTCTGATACCAAGTAAAACTCAGGCTGGATTTTAGAGCATAGAAATCTGGTATAAGTGGTATCAATATTTCCGTATTTATTCACACATCACTTGTTGAACATGACATGTGTGGCTGTGGTTGGTGACCAACATTTCATACATTTTCAACATACATTTTCAGGGACTGATGAATGAAAATAGGAAGCTATCTGCTGAGGTGAATTGTTAACTTGGTGATTGCAAGAGACACTCAGCCCCCATGCTGCTTGAAGGACTGCACATATTATTATTTTTATTATTTTTTATACTGTCTCAATCTAAAGGAGACATAAAAAAAATAAAACAGTTTTTGCAAACTGATGAGTTAAAACAGACCTGTACAGTTTCATACGTGGTGTACAGTCAGTCTCTCTTGCATTGGTTGAGGGGTCAGAGTCAAACTGACACTGATCACTGTGGCGCCTCACCGACTCCTCCTGCCAGCTCTCACAGAGATATATGAAATATCGCTCCTTTTGGCAGACGATTTATATTGGTAATGGTCTCGGGTCAAAACTTTTTGTTGCTCATTTGACATCTGATAATATATTTTGACAGCGTATTCTTTTTAACAGCATCACATTCATTTGGCTCCTCTTTCAATGAAAAATGAATGTAATAGCATTTTGCTATTACCTTTTCGAACAGATGCAGTGGGAAAGCAAACAGCATGACTAATGTTCTCAATGCCAACTCACACAAAGAGGTTTACAGTACTGCAGAGTTTGAGTATGAGCAATGAAGCTTTTTAATGAGTGCTTGAACAGGAAAGCTTCCTTTTATTGCTTTGGTAGAGTCCTTCATGAAACAAAAGTTCAGAGAGTAAAATGAAAATTTCTATGTATTTGACAGAGATTAGACCCTGTGTAATATTTTAATAGCTGCAGTGACATTACACTTAACAGTGTTAAACACCTTATTATTTTACACAAGATGAAATAATATTCTTACTGTAGGACTTTCAGTAATGCATCCTTCTGTTTTTGATTCAGATAAGCTACACTGTAAAACCCGATAAGTTAACTTTACTCAAAACGTTTGGTGAAACTGATTACATAAAATATTTTGATTAACCAAAACTTAAAAATAAAAGTCACATTAACACATGTTTCTT